>NW_026267266.1:184733-189470 GCF_000697945.3 Frankliniella occidentalis | reverse complement strand
CTCCCGACTTCTATTCCTCACAGCACCAAATAATCCCCCGCGTTGGCGCAGGCAATCCAATAAGGTGTCGCGCCGCGGTGGCAACTGCGAGCTGGGGGAGGGAGGGGAGGGGCGATCGTCGGGGGCAATGACTCTACAGCTACATGGGACTTGTTCAAAGTCGCACACCAACAAATCACCCCCGCCCCCCCACCTTCCCCCCAAAAAAGGCCAAACAGTTTTCTGTCAGCTTCCCCTACCTTCTAGCGTGCGTACATTCTCATCCGATGTCCACTCAGCTGCAAACATGGAGCTCCCAGCGGTCTGGACAGCAGTGTGCTGCTGAGTGTACGTACCCGTCACCCACTTTCCCCCCGTCGCCCACGCCATCCCCCTAAAACCCGACGCGCGCAGCAGCAGGCGGGAGTACTACAGCAAGCGTCCAGATTACAAGTTGGAGCGTCCGTCCGACCTGCCGCTCTATTGGTCCCCGACAGCGCACAGTTCAGACCCTCTCCCCTTGCCTTCCCTTCTCCTCCTCCTGACAAACTTCGTCCGACAGAGCCGCAACGTCGGAACACAGACCGTAACGTCCGCTGCAAAAGTTGCGGCGAGCGCGCGCGTGCTGGGAGGAGCTGGGGAAGCAGGGGGCCGTACTCTTGCTAGGCATGGCGGTTGGCAGGCCGGCCCGGGCCGGCCGCCGCCGTCCGGGTCTTCTCAGACAGCAGCTCATGGGCCGCACCGGCCGGTGCTAGGGCTGAGCGCTGCAAGGCCGAGCTTTTGGTTGAGCTTTGAAGGGACTATCTCACAAAGTACGTGCGTCTGCCATTCTCCGTTGCGTTTGCGGGCCTGCCAAAGCTACTCGGCCTGCGCGAGCTCTCATGGCGCCTGATAGGCAGGCAATACCTCGCGTAGCTGTGCACGCGTGTACAGCGGGGTAGCCTACCCCGAGTCTCGCAGGCGCCGAGCTCCCCTAATACGCTGAAATAATAAGAGGTAGACAAAGGAGAACCGAAAAGAAAACCAGGAAAAGTTACGGGCAAACACGAAACAAAACAGGGAAAATAAGTAAAATTTGGAATAAAGCCCCTTATCTTCGTTTTTTTTTCAAACTTTACCAGAAAGTTTTACCCAAAAAAACGTGTTTTTTCTTCGGAAAACTTAAACTTTTAACCTTGAACTATAAATTAAAATCTGTAACCTTAGGGAAAGGGTCGTGCTTTCTGGCCACTCTCTCCGTGCTCTTGTGCCGCGTGCTCAGCCACCCTTCCGCCTCGATGAGCCCCCTGTTCTGCTACCCCCCTCTAGCCGCGCGCGCCGCAACCGGGTGCTTTGTCAATCGGCCGGAAGCATGACGGGCGACCGGAAATGGAACAAAGTGCCCCTTTCCCGCCCAGGCGCGAGGAGCGCGAGAAAGCGAGATAGAGAGGAGGAAGGGGAGGGGGCATGGGGACGAGGGTGGAATAGCAGAGGGCGTAGCATGGGGGGATACGTTTGCCTTAACAGTAAGCGGATGGAGACGGTCGCTGTAAAGATTTGGTGGTGTTTGGTCCGGGCTACTGCGGTTCCCTAAGCCGGAGCTGCACGACGGCGACCTTGACCTTGACGCCCAGCCCCCTCCCCGCCCTAGCTGGACCCATGTCACGGGATCCGATTACCGCCCCACCCCGCCCCCGCCTCCGCAAGCGCCTTCAAGAGGCACCACCACCTCCACCACCACTACCTCCTTCGCCACCTCCACCGACGCCACACCGCATCGCACCCCGATGCTTCGTTAGGGGTTCATTCTTCTAAAGAACTCCGAGATAAAGAAACAAGTCGGCGGAATCAAGCGAAGCGATCGGCGTGGCGGCGCGCGAGACCCACCGCGGTGCGGGCAGGCAGCCGCAGCCCCGCCCCCGGGCTCCCGGCCCCCAGCTCTCTCACGCCCTTTTGAATGGGCAGAGAAAGAGTGTGTCTCCAGTCGCTCCCTCTCTCGGCCCTGCACGGCCGCTCGGCCGCTCGGCCGCCCGCACTCCCTGGGGTCCAGTTTGAGATGGGGCGGCAAACCAGACAAATCGACCGGCACGGGCCGAACGCCCAAGCACCACACCCCGCCCCGCGCCGCCCTACACACTGAATCGCCTCGCTGACATTGGCCATGATTTCTCCTCGGAGGCGGCGGAGCGAGGCGCGTGCCCGGGGTAAAAATTGTTAAGGGCTTCCCTCTTTTCCCATCCACCTTCAACTCCACAAGACCAGCTACAACGGCGGCCGGGCGATATTAAACCGGATCGATTCCCTCCTTTTCTCCTCAACTTTTCCCTTCTTCTCCTGCGCCTCCGCCGCAGGTTTGTCAGACAGTTAACACGGCAAAAGGGCGGGGGTTGGCCGGGGTCGCCGCTTCGCTGAGCCGCTCTGGAAAAAGAAAGTCGGGCGGGAGAAAGCGACATCGAAAACTCCTCTCTCGGTTTGGACCTCTCGCTCTTTTCAAGAAGAGAGAAGAAGCCGGCTCGCGCCGGGGCCGGGCCAGGCCTGGCGGGGCGGGACTGGGCGAGTGGCCGCGCTGGTCGCTGTTTCTGTTCTCAAAGGTCGTCCCGTGAGCCCTTTCTGCAAGGGCTTTCTAAGCCCTCTTCTCTCCGTCTGATGAGCACTACACAGTCTGCCCGGTCTACTTTACATATTATTTTTATCACCGAGTTGCCAAAAGATTCGTAGTTAGAGCAGTTGGCCGTCCTCCGTAGCAAATTAAAACAGCTTTAAAAAATTGCCCCTTATTTTTTCGAATCGCGAGGTTATTTTTGAAGCCGTTAACCGTTGCTGAGAGGTGTTTCACGCAGGACTATCACGACATGGTTTTAAAGCGCTCAGTTTTGGGAACAGCATGCGCACTTACCCACTCCGATAGCATAAATAGTTTAGGAGCTATTTCCGGAAAACCATTACGGTACAACAATCCAAAATGGCGAACTTTGAACGCCCGTCACGGCTGAACGCATGGGCCGATTTTAGGGGAACTCCGTGGGAGTACTCCCAGGACCACCTACTATAAGCCCGAAAAGTTCCCCGCTGTTGCGAATTTCGAGGGGGGGGGGGGTCAAGGCCTTCTTTTGTCTAATGTTCCTGGGCTAGTTGCACTGTGGCGTGACCGTGCGCATGTGGCAAGAGGTGGTGTCTCAGTTTGGGTTTTACCTTGGCCACTCTCACCGCTCGTAAGCCGCTGTGACCCACCCCCGGACCCGACTACGGCGGAGCAGCGCCCCCGCCAGAGCCCGCGGCCGCCCGGCCGGACTCACGGCGGCTTAATAACGGGGGCCCAGTGACCCGTCAGGCCCCCGGCAGACCCCCAGCCGCCCGGCCGCTAGAGCTGGGGCCGAGGCTGGAGCCAGGGCTATGGAGCCGGGGACCGGACAGACAGCCAGCCTTTGCTGGAAATACATGGCCGTGTTCAATAATGCAACGTGGGCCCGAAATCAGCAGAATAACGCCGCCTTTCCCCCGACAAACGCCGCGCGCTCCATAACGCCATCGAAATACGACCCGAGCCGATACATCGTCGACGTCGTGCGAGCAGCAGCGGCGACTGGTTGTGGGAGGAGGACTGGAGCTCGCGTCGTGGAGCTGAAGAGAGATGCCACCGCCCGCACCGCGGGGTCAGGGGTCAAGAGCCGCACCGCGGCGGAGGTGGCGGGGGTATGGCGGCGGTGACCCCACGATTCGTCTCATGACGGAGTCGGGTCAGGCGGCAGCAGGACTCTTGCGGCGGGGCATCCGATAAACCAATAAACTTGAGCGAACTGAGCCGGGCCGCAGACGCCTCGCAGGGGTCCGAGCAGACCGCGCACACTAAGCGAGGGGTGCCCGACGAAGAGGGGGGGGGGGGTGATTACCTGGGGGTCGCCGAGGTCGTGCATTTACTAGAATCTCTAGACTGGGCGATTACAGGGAACATTTATACTCAACTCCACCCCACCCCAACGTCCAAAGCAGGTTTTCATCCTCAATTTTTTCAGCACTTCCATGGTTTCACTCTAAGGTAGGTGGTTTCTGAGGAGCGCGGTCGGAATCGGACCCCGGTTCTCCTTGTCGTAAGGGTCCAGCTGTAATCGAGTTTTCCACAGGGGCCTGGCCAAACGAAAGACCTCTTGAAAATCCCAGTCCAGCGCCGAACTTGAAACAAGATCACGCTCTACGATCCGGAGGGTGCAGCAGAAGCCAAGGAGTATGGGGCGTGCGGCCAATAAACCTTTTTCGGTCTGGACTGGAATGCACTGCTGCGCTCCCGGCGGACAGCCAGGTAATGTCCAATGTCCGTTTGGCGCCGGTAGCGCTGGCGAAACGATTCACAGAGGGGATGAGGTTGAGGGGGCGGGGGTAAGAGGTGTATATAGAGAGGTGCCGCAGGGAGGATCGACATCGGCGGGGCCAGGCGATCCCCGGTCAGGAGGAGCAGCGGGTGCTAGAGGATTTACCTTACGCTGCCGGGTCATTATCGACGCCCCGGCCACTCTCTCTGTAAGACGAGCCCATCTGTATCGGCGTGCCCGTTACGTCTCGGGTTCTCTCTTCCCAGCCTGACCCATAGCCAGCCGGACCCCCCTACCCCTCTTCAAGCCTCGGCCGCTATGGTGGTGGTCCGGGTCTGAGGGATCGCCCGGACCGCGCCGCACTCCCGCGGGTACTTTGGTTGGGTCGCGCCTTGAAGTTAATGACGCCCCCGCGATGTGGGGCGCCATTTATCTTTCGGACAGCGATTGGGGGAGATGCGGTGGGGGAGGG
>NW_026267266.1:171091-179933 GCF_000697945.3 Frankliniella occidentalis | reverse complement strand
AGCGCGGCACACATTTCAACGTACTTAGTTGCTTCTCCATTATAGTTCTACTCCATGGTTAGAAAGATACGGTTTTCTAGATGCGCCGCGAGATCCCCGCCACGACTGCGGGGTCGAGGGGGGAGTGTGGGGTGTAGATCAAGCCCATGTGCGCCGTGCGCCGTGCGCCGGGTCCCGGCTCGTCCCCGGCGGCCGCCCCTAACGCGCCCGGGGCCCTCACCATTGTCGTTATCCCTGATAGGAATGCCCCCTCCCCCCCTCCCTCCCCTCCACCTTTCCCTTCCCCGCCTCACCTCCGCCACGGCGGCGGCGCTGTTTCCTCCCAAGAGCCAGATTGATATCGCTAAGGGCTTGGCGGCAACGACAAGCCGGGGCGCGGAGAGGCGGCGGAGGCGACGCGAGGCTTTGCCCCCGCCGCCGAGATCAGGAAGGAAGTGGGAGGTGTGTGTGAGTGTGAGACCGTACGGGCACGTGAGAGCGAGCGTGTGTAAAGGCGTAAACGTGCCCGATCCACACAATAACGATTCCGTGAAGCTTGAAGCAAACAATCATTCAGCTCCAAGAAGGGGCTGAAGGTTGAAGGAAAGCCCCCGATATATATATTTACATACATGACATTTTTCGTAAACAGGTCTTTGAACGACCCCGTTCGAGTCGGTTCATACCAGACACACCATGCAGCGGGGCGCAAGGAGAGGAGGGGGGGGGGACGGGCCGAGATTACCTGTTTTAGACTCAAGAAAGGCGCAAAATTAATGGTCCTCCTAGCCAAATCCCGTGACGAGATAGGACGCGTGGTTTCTCCCAAGCGCGCAAGGAGACGGAGGTAGGAGCGGTACCCCGACAAGAGTGTTCATAGCATAGGGAAGCTTCGAGATATCCGCGACATGAAGCGGATCGTGTCGAGCATGACCCCCACTGTTAAAAAAATTGTTGTAAATTTACAACACATTTGATGTAAAGTTTGATAGCAACAAATATTGTTAAAAAACAACACATGTTGTAATCCAGCAACACTCACAAAAAATTTTGACACAAATTTTCATTTAAAAACAGTTGTGATTTACTTTCGCCTGAACTAAAAATTTGTAATAACACACTTGTTCTTTTTCTAGCAATAAGTCTTGCTATCAAAATTTACAACGGTTTAGTTGCAGTGTTACAACATGGTGCAAAGTAGGAATCATTGTTATGGACCATTACTGGCAAAATAGAAGGAATTTTGTCACATGCCAATGAAAACGAATGGTGTTGTTTTTTAACAAACTAGTCATTACAAAGATTGTGATAATTTGACAATTTTTTTTTAACACGCACGTGCGCTCGCTCGCAACACACCTACGCCTTATTTGGTGTTGATAAATTAAGTTAGCAGAACACAGTGTGACTGCAGTCTCACACGACGCAAGCATTCGGACAGGCAAGTGCTGAAGTAAATGCTAAAGAAACGTCGCAAAAACCTGATATAGCGAAAAACAGACGAGAACTACTACTCTTATTATTCAGTTCGGGATTATGTTCTCTGCCCAACTCCGACTTGAGGAAAGTCGGCATAATTGTGAGCAGGCCGCTCAGACCATACACACAGACTGAACAGGGGGCATCACTTTGAAGGGCGGTGTCGGTAACTCAACTAACTCTGATGATTGTCTCAGAAGGCTTCATCTGACGAGATTTCTCGGCCCTCCCTGTTAATGATCCGCCGGAATGTTCCCCCGAGAGGAGGACTCCACCTGCTTCAAACTTGTAAAACTAATTGAACTTGGCTCGGCTCAAAAGAGGCGCCCACTGGCTAGCAACTCGGAGAGAAAAAATACGCGACAAAAGGACTTGGAAAAAGAGCTTTAAAAATTACTTTTGTATATTAGGGGGCTTTGCGTAGCAGTCCCATGAACTGTCATTAACACACGGCACGTGTACAACTACTTCAAAGGGCGAATGATTTTTTTTAAAAGGATGTACACATCAATAGAAATAAAAAATAAAAAAAACCTTTCCGAACGCGGGCATTGTGCGGGATTCTAGGGTCGAACACAACACATACACCCCAAGCAGGAGCCGCGGTCCGGGGAGCCCAGATCCGAAGCCATGACAAAGGGCCCAACATTCCGAGCGTTACCATAATAGATCGGTTTCAGGCCATTCACACAGTTCCACACTCACACACGCGCTCCACACAAACAGACCGCACCGCTCCGCACATAACATAACACCGTACACAACTTTTGCTCCGCTCCAGCACCTGCCGTCGTGAAAACAACGGCGGCAGCCGCGGGGCGCACCCAGCGGCCGCATTACCGAGGTGTGGAGGCAGGCGCCTGGCTGGCGGATGGAGTACATACATACGCGGGTCAAAACTTGCGGGAGAAAGGGGGATGGCACACTGGCAAAAACAAAAAAGGGCTGAGTCGCACCTTCAAAGGGTGTATAAGGCCTTTACACGGAAGCACGAGAGGCACCTTCCAAGGGCATTGAGGATGCCTTTACAAAGGCAAACTTACTTATTGTAACAGTTCTCTGGTATGAAAACAAAAATACGGTTTGCAGCTTTTTAAAAAAAATCTATATAATCTCGGAGATTGATGTTCTTGTTTCTCATGAGAAAGAAAGCTCATGACTTGGAAAGGTTTCCAATTGCAAGTTCACAAAGCGGCGAGTGAGAAGAGAAGCACAAGTTCATTACAGCAGTGTTCGATTTCGAGTTTGTCTACCCGCTCCTCGAGTTGAGCAAACGATTTTTATTTTATTTTTAAAACAAAAATGTCATTGGTTTCGGCAACATAATATTTCGTTGTTAGAACATGGAGTAGAACTATAATGGAGAAGCAACTAAGTACGTTGAAATGTGTGCCGCGCTAGCTGGCGAAGCTATCTCCTCTGAAGCCAATGTGCTTAGAAATCTAACCCACTCAGTTTTTGGAAGCCTATGGTCTACTGCAGCTAATGAGGCCCTTGTTTTGAGTGTAGCATCATTCAAACTGGAGCTACGACGCCTGGAACGTCGCAAATCGGTTTTCGGCTACGTGCCACCCGTGTATGTAGAGAGAGACAGACAGAGCCAGGGTCATGAATGTCCATGAAATAATAACCGTTTGACTCTGTAGCGTTCAGGGTCTCCACGGTTGTGTACAAAAAGAAGAATTTGAAGTAAAAACTTTTAATTCAGTGGTCCTATTTGAAGAAATATGACCCTCACTCTGTCTGTCTCTCTCTACATACACGGGTGGCACGTAGCCGAAAACCGATTTGCGACGTTCCAGGCGTCGTAGCTCCAGTTTGAATGATGCTACACTCAAAACAAGGGCATCATTAGCTGCAGTAGACCATAGGCTTCCAAAAACTGAGTGGGTTAGATTTCTAAGCACATTGGCTTCAGAGGAGATAGCTTCGCCAGCTAGCGCGGCACACATTTCAACGTACTTAGTTGCTTCTCCATTATAGTTCTACTCCATGGTTAGAAAGATACGGTTTTCTAGATGCGCCGCGAGATCCCCGCCACGACTGCGGGGTCGAGGGGGGAGTGTGGGGTGTAGATCAAGCCCATGTGCGCCGTGCGCCGTGCGCCGGGTCCCGGCTCGTCCCCGGCGGCCGCCCCTAACGCGCCCGGGGCCCTCACCATTGTCGTTATCCCTGATAGGAATGCCCCCTCCCCCCCTCCCTCCCCTCCACCTTTCCCTTCCCCGCCTCACCTCCGCCACGGCGGCGGCGCTGTTTCCTCCCAAGAGCCAGATTGATATCGCTAAGGGCTTGGCGGCAACGACAAGCCGGGGCGCGGAGAGGCGGCGGAGGCGACGCGAGGCTTTGCCCCCGCCGCCGAGATCAGGAAGGAAGTGGGAGGTGTGTGTGAGTGTGAGACCGTACGGGCACGTGAGAGCGAGCGTGTGTAAAGGCGTAAACGTGCCCGATCCACACAATAACGATTCCGTGAAGCTTGAAGCAAACAATCATTCAGCTCCAAGAAGGGGCTGAAGGTTGAAGGAAAGCCCCCGATATATATATTTACATACATGACATTTTTCGTAAACAGGTCTTTGAACGACCCCGTTCGAGTCGGTTCATACCAGACACACCATGCAGCGGGGCGCAAGGAGAGGAGGGGGGGGGGGGGTTAACGGGTGGCCACCACTTGTTGCACTGCACATAGTCACCAAGTGCCACTCAGTGCTGGAAACAATTGTCACTGTTCTGGAATTTTCGCCCCTTTGTTGAGTGAATCCAACGATAGAATTACACGAAGTAAATTTCATAGCCAGCTAAGATTTCTGCGATATTTTCTCTGCAAATCTAACTGTAGACAATTTAACCAGCAACACAAAAAGTTTTTCATTTTAACTGCGAACCTACAGTTTTACGGTTAAAAATGTGATCTCGCTAGATTTGCAGGGCACCCCTGACAGAAAATAGACGTCCAGTTCCAGTATGAGCAGACGGCGAAGACGGCTAACCATCTAATAGTCATCTATTATAGACATCCATTGCCACGAAAATGCAATCTTTGAGACTAAGATTTCCTTTGGTGTCGGGGGGTGTTAGTGATTGACACGGGGGCCTATGGCTTATTGAGAACCGACGCAGGGGTCACAGCAAGAGCGCAGTGCCCCGCCTGGGTTCTATGACACGGTAGCACAGTGTGGTGTGGGAGGGGATACGAGAGAGAGAGAGGAGGGGAGGGGGGAAAGGGATGACGGAAGGAAATACAAACGGACTGACGGCGTCAATAGTAGGGTGTGAGGGAGGGAGGGGGCGCAGTATTATACAGTGTGTCTCATGGCCGCGCACATGTAACGAGGAAGGGACGGATTGGGAGGGGCGATGGAGTGCGAGTGAGACAGAGAGAGAGAAACTGAGAGCAGGAAGGAGGGTGAGGGGGGGAGGGAGGTAAGGGGAGGAGAGGGAGGAGGGCGAGGAGGGTGTCCGTGTGTAGGCGCCAGTCAGCCGCAAACATCCGGTTCAATTCAGGCTGCTGCTAGAGGGATGAGGCGCAGATGAGGAAATGAACGTGCCCTCCCCCAGCCTCCGGCGGCGCAGCAGCCGCGCAGCCAGCGGCGTCAGCACGCAGCCGGGCCCTCCCGGCCCTCCCTCTGCTGCGCCGCTCCGCACCCACGCAACGACCACTTATGCACAAGTAATCCGATTATTGACGACTGCGGTGCTGCAAACACGACCGACCGACCCCCGGCGCGTATTATTCAGGACGACTTTTACATTTTGACGGGATGCGGTGCGGAAAACAATGCAGAGGCTGCGTAGGGTGTGGTGCGGCGTGGCCGGCCAGGTCATCTACATACATCAGCCACGACGAACGACATAAACAGGCGCACCGGAGGAAGCGGCGAGCCGCGTGAATAAGCGGAGCTAGTCTCCATTATTGGTTGTTATTATTCTGTAAGCGACTGCGGAGCAGGCGGGGAGAGGTGCGACGACGACGGCCAACACGAGAGTACATTAGCCAACTTTGGAGCCGGGCCAGCGGATCAAACCGCGGAGCGCCTCGCCGCCGGGGAAGGGGCGGCGGGCGTCTTGGCTCATTGTAATACAATGAGTGCTCCGTCGGCTCCTCCGGGCGCGCGGCCGCTGCCGGATCCCGCCCCGCCTCCCCCCGGCGCCCTTTGCGGGCACGCGCTTCTGCGACTACCGCTGCTGCCGCTACTACAACTCCTACTACTACTACTACGAGCTATCGCGTTAGTTTTCGCTACACAACTAACTTTGTCTCGTGGGCCGGATGGATCCGGAGGATGGTGGAACGGCACCAGCAGCCGCAGCAGCATTATATGGGAGTGAGCCGCTACTACAGGAGCCAAAGCAAAGCCTCTGGATGTTGAAAACTGCTGGACCGGGACCGGGAATAGTCGGGACGGGTGGGCGCGCGGTTAAGACCGGGCGAGACGTGCATTGGCTGGAGTCCTCGCCCCGCTCCGCCCCGCCCCGCCCCGCCTAGACCGCATTCCCCGCATTACTCGCGCTCGTTATAACTTGCGCCCGTGTCGTCGGCCGCCGTAGTGGCGCGCCGAGCCGAGCCGATCCGAGCCGCGGGCGGAATTCCCCCTTAATCTCCCGCGCCTGACCGCCTCACCCCCTGTCCCCTCCCCCTCCCCCGCCCCCCCTCGGCACCCCCCGTGGGGCCTCGCTCCCACTTTCCCTATGCTTCTTTCTCCCCGCACCTGTCTGTCGGAGGTCGGTCGTCGTCGTCGGCCGGCGTTTAATTTGTCCGACGTTACGACCCCCCGCGCTGCTCCGCTACGCCACGCCACGCCACCGGACTGGCACGCGAAGAAAGAACACCTTCCGCTGTCGGACGTAAAGCGGAACGGGAGAGAGCGACGAGCACGTCCCTCGCCTCACCCCGCCGCGCCCCGCCTGGCCCCTAACGGACGGTGGGGGGGGGGGGCATCACGGGGACACGTAGCTGTACAGCGGCTCTTCGACGGGGCGGGCCGGGCTGGCCACTCCCACCCCCATCCATCTCACCGCCCCCATCCCCTCCCCTTCATCCCTCTACACTCTCGCCTTTTATTGCTGTTCATTCTTCAAATGACTCGGCCGCCCCCGCCCCTAGTACCCCATGCCACCGTGCCGTGCCGCCATGCCCCGCCTCCGCGTCAGTTTCCCCGCCAAACGCCAAGCAGTCGTCCGCTTTCCCGTCCGGTCCTGCTCGGCTGGAACCTCCAGAATTCGCCAAAGGGCCACCGCCACTCCTGCCCCCTGCCACCTCTGCCCCCCGCCACGCCTGCTCCCTGCCATTCCTGCCCCCCGCCACTCTCCCCCGCTGCCAGTCGAGTGCGCTAATCTCTAGGCAAGCACCGCGTGGAATTAATCCCCGTTTGTTATTTCCGGGTTTCCGTCTTCGCGCCATCTGCGGCGAAACTTAATCGTGCAGTACAAGTTCGGCGCAGCGCACAGTGCCACGCCCCTCCCCTTCCCTCCTCTCCCCCACCTCCCCTCTCCCCACCTCTCCTCTCCCCCACCTCTCCTCTCCCCTCCCTCTACTGTCGGCTCCACGGCCCCACCCGCCGCCGCCGCTTTCCGCGAGACGACGACGACGACGGCAATAAGGCAAACAAAATGAATGAATGACAACGCAGAAACTTATATATAAGTGTAATAAAAGGCGGCGACAACGGCGGCGAGACACGCTCGACACGCCGCGGGGATGAAGGCGTCACCGTCAGGCACCCGTCACGTTAGTCGTCGCCGCCGCCGAGGAGGTGGGGGGAGCGCCCCGCGCCCGCTCTCCCACGAGACGCGCCACCACCGCCAGGGCCACCAAGGGTGGTGGAGGGAATCGAGGAGAAGGAAGAGCTGCGCGGGTGTCGACGCAACGACAACCCTCACTGGTGTGCGGGGCGGAAGAGTTCGCACATTCCACGGGGAGAGAGAGACCCACCTTCCTCCCCCTTCCTCTTCGACCCATTCCGGCGCCCCATTTATGATGGATTTCACAGGATGGAAGCAATCAGTGGGCCGTGTGGGCGGAGAGAGGAGGGTGAGGGGCAGTGGGCCGTCAGGGAGGCGACGAGAAAGAGAGCGCGTGGCGTGCGGGAGAAGCGGGGAAAATCGCGGAACGAGTTGGGAGCGACGGAGTTGAGCCGCGCGGCAAAGATATTATCCAGTCATTATTTTACCGCTTGATTGAGTTGACAGAATATGACAGACGATGGGGGTTCCTCACCACCTCTGAGCAGAGCGAGCAATCAAATCAGACACGATATCGTTTTTGAATAGCACACCAATGATTCGAGTGCCTTTCTTTTTCTTTTTTTTTCTTTTAAGGTGGGAGGGGGGGTTAGAGAGTAAGCCAATTAGAAGCTTAAACTGTCTCCTATATTTGCGCCATCAAAAGCCGTAATCTGCTTTTACCAACGCATACGAGCTCTCATCATGCGAAAGTTGATATTACATTCCAATCGGAGCCTCAATCTCTCAAACACACCGACGTTCGCTCGCACCAACACACACACACACACACACACACACACACACACACAGCGACCCAGTACTCATTTCCTGCATGCCAGTGGCAAGCCAGAAGCGGGTGCCCGTCGCCTTTCACCCATAGCGCGCCAGCCACAGCCCTCTTGCACAGTAGACGCACCATCCCTTGCTTCGGGTTCCGCCCCGGCCCCGGCCCGGTCGGAGCGCCCGACACTTTCCGCCCTCCACCCGAAGGAAGGGCAGGAATTTCCCACGGCTCGCCCGCCGCCGGGGCTGGAGGGCTGGAGGGTCTCGACCGCCCGCCTCCCCGCACCTTCTCCAGAGACCCCCCGAGCGCCTGTGGCCGGCGGGGTAGGCCGCCCGCCCAACGCGGCCGCACTCTGAGCTAGCCTGTGGCCTACCTCCCCGGCGCTCGGCCGGGGCGTGACACGCGGGGCGGCGGACAACGCCGACAGTCCTCGCCACGCCAGGCCGAGGCATGAGGCGCAGGGCGGTGGACAACGCCGACGGTCCTCGCCAATGCCGCCCGGCCACGGCGCGGGGAAATGAATGAATAAGTGAGCGTTAAGCCGCAATCTGCAAAGAAGCTAGCAGAGACCGCCGCGGCAGGCGGTTCACCTACCTCCATCCCTCTATGCGACTTCAGCCGCACAATGACGAGATGCGGATCAGGCTTTCGGGGGGACTGGAGGCTACAGCTGCTGGAGTCGGCCGCCGCGGCGCGGCGGGGTTCGGCGGAGGAAGGAGAGCAGGGAACGGAAGTGAAAGGGCAGAAGTGAAAGGAGAAGAAAGTCCGGAAGAACACGGCGAGGTGGCAAAACTTGATTAGATTAGGCGCATGCGCTTCAGCGATAGGGGGGAGAGTTATTGCGGCGAAAACGGGAGCGGGAGGGGGAGGGGGACTTGA
>NW_026267266.1:167373-170991 GCF_000697945.3 Frankliniella occidentalis | reverse complement strand
GGGGGGGTAAGGCGAAGGGGAAAAGGATGATTGGCGCGACGCACGGCGGGTTTCATTCTGGCCGTCAGCCTGCTGAGAGGATTATGAGAATTCCTACACTGGGGCAGGTCGGGCTCGGCTAAGCCGGAGCAGGGAACGAACGGGGGTACGCCGGAATACCTGCTGCGAGACCTGCTCCGAGTTACGACGGCGGCTGGCTGCAAGAAATTAAACGGGGGGAAACTACTGGAGATCTCATTTGGTGCGACAACCATTCGAAGACAATTATAGTTCAAGGACAAGCAGACTAGTAACGTAGTTTGTCTTTGGCTGTTTGTTGCCCAGCTGGGCGACGTGCACCGGGGCCATAAGTCACACGCCGGCACGACGGCGGCGGTCACCGCCGCCGCCCGTCTCGGGAGCTGAGGAGCCGGACGTCCGGTCCATACCGCCGATACATAATAAAGCCCGTTACGGCGTCTAGACCCCGCCATACAGGGAGAGTTAGGGCCGCCGGTCCGTTGGTGAGGAGGGACATGGATTTATACGGCCGAGGCCCTTCGTCTCGCCCCGTCCCCGCCACACTCCACGCGCCGCGGACCATACAGAAGGAGGACTCCAGGATAGCGAGCCATCCCTCAACACAGCCACACCGAGCCGGACCGCCAAGCGAGCGCAAAGGGATTTCAAACACAAATTGTGATTTACAAAGCACCCCCAGTGGCAGCGGCGCACGACCTACTCACCACACCACCCACATAGGCGGGCGGCTTTTGTACCTCCCTCTTGCAGAGCTCGCCAAGGGCGCTCCAGCCGACACAGCGGGGGACTCTTGCCGGACCTTCTGGCCATGGAGGACCTCTCCGCTGCCAGTCGAGGGCACTTTACTCGGCCACGCTCCCCGCTGCTGCGCGCTGCAGTCAAAGGCTGGAAGTCCTGACTGAACTCCTTTTGCCAGGCGACCACTTAATTCCGTGTCGGAACGAATTTACCAACCCCCTCGTCCTTCTTGTCCCCTTCCCTAGCGTTCGTTAGACATTCATTTGTCCAACTTTGGTAGCAACGCTGTTCGGTTCGTTTAGGTTTTGGAACTTGACTTGACGCGAGAGGTCGCCAACTCGCATAATACTCCGTACACGCGGCCCATAATACCTTCATAATACGTTCTGACACTCCGTAATATTTAACATAATACCCAAAAATACCCACACAATACTTCATAATACATCATAATACTCTATAATACTTTATAATACCACATAATATGTCATAATATACCCCAACAAATACCATAATACAATAATACTCCGCACCGCTCCGTGCACTACTAAGATGCTAAGATGACTTGGCGACCCCCCGACTTGACGCAGGGGTCGTCGAGATAAAAACGGGTCGGGGAGGGATGGAGGAGGAAGGGGGGGGCGGTAGGGTGACGTAAGAGTGACGTAAGGGTGGCCACGGGCGGCCAGGAGTGGCAGCCGGCAGGCAGCCACTTGCACCACTGAGGACGGCTCGCGGGACAGCAAGGCGGACAGCAGTCAAGACAAACAACGCCTTGTTGCCGGAGACTGGGGGAGAGAAGGGCGCCAGCACGCTGCCGGCCGCCGGCCGCCACCCGACCGGCATCCGTGGGGAAAAACGATTCGCTGAACGTTGTAAGATACTAGAGCAAACTACTTGAGCTCATTTAGTGGGTAAAATAGCGATGGCTTTTAACGATGCTCGAAGGGTTGGGGGTAGGGGAATTCAGACCCGAGTCAAAGCTCATAGTTCTTCAAAGTTGTAGCGCTGACAGCAGATAGCTGTCAACAAAGTCCAAACTCGTTACCCGACCGGCTTTCGGTATTTCGGGCGCTGAGTTGGGTCGGTTTTGACCTGGACTTACCAACCCCTGCGGGCACAACACAAATTTAAGCACTCGACGCAATCTTGCTAGATCCAAAATAAAGGGGGATTTTATGAAGGCCGATTTTTACTCTCAGGTTTCTCTCTATTTCGCCCTCCAAATTAATGAAAAGGGGGTCGAGCTCAGGCTGTACATTCTGCAGTATTTACACACACAAGCCAATTCGCGTTTCCGGCCGTCTGAGTCGGGGTTATTTAAAAATTAAACCTTTGGAGGAACACTCCGTTGAAAAAAAATATGAAAAACAAGCGCGAGGTAAATGACCTAAAATCCGAGCGTACGTGCAGGAACGTCTGTTTTCATCAAGCTATTTTCGCCTTTAAAAAGTTCGAGCGGCGCGCAAGTCACACCCACCCCGTTTGTTCCAGGGCTGGTCCCACACACGTGCGCCCAACGCGCCAGCCGCGCTAATCCCAGCCGCCTGGATGGGAACGACACGTTTATCCTGTTGCGTTTGCAGAGATGAGGTGATACAGGGGCTCATTTACAAACGGATTGGTGGTGCGGAGGGCGGAGAATATCAAAGTTGAGTGAGGAGGGGACATGGGAGGGCGGCACCACTTGAACAAACAACCGCCCCCCCCAAAAAAAAAAACAACAACAAATAATTAAAAGCAACAACATCCAAACAAAAATTATACACATACAAAAAAGATAAACTGCCTTACTTTACTTTTCGTGTTTCCCCTTTTTGGCTGCTTGCCGCGCTGGTAAAATATAGCGACGCATCAGTGACACAGTAGACGCACCGTCCTCTTTGTTGTATGGAAAATGTGCAAGCACAGGCATCTCGCATCTAGGTTAGTAAACTTGAGGCAGCTGACAGAGGCTCATGTTTACATTTTTTTTCCGCGGCGGAAGAATGATATCCAGATGTCCCCCAGTCTCCAGCTCCAGCCAGGACACACATTGCGCGCATATCACGACCTGTCATCTGGCCGCAGAGATCCCTCGTCTCTCCTGCTGCCCGGCCCCACCCCCCTAATGCCGTTACAGTAAAGTGAGGTTTCGTGGACGTTTCTGGGGGCACTCTGTCGGGGAAACTCCAGGGTCTTGCCGCAATCTTGCCGAAGTTCGGAGAATTTGTCGGTGGCCTATCACTATTTTCTTAGCAGGAAGATGCTTTAGCTGAGCCTGCAGATGTTAGTAAAAAGTCGACTATCGGTCGAAAACTCCCAATACGTGATGCTCTCATGGAGACAGTCTGGAAACCTTTACCCAGTCCCCATCACCCCGTATGTCCCGTCCTTTTCCCACATCCACGTTCTTCGCATTCAAGTTTGTTTTCCTTGCCATCATAAGTAATGAGAGCTAGCACGAATTTAATTTTTCCAGCCTCAAAAGCGTTTGGGTTGGTCAGGCATAAAAAATGTACATTTCGGCCCCCTTTTCTCGCCCAAAGGTTTGACAGACTAGCCTGCTCCCGACCTCCTTTCTGATTACACTCCATGAATCCTTTTGAATGACAGAACCGGGAGAAATAATGTTTTTCATCTTTCCCACCCCACCCGCTCGGCCTCGCCTCTGCAGGGAAAAATAGAGACGACAGAGCGGCGGGAGGGAGTAGCAGCGGCAGCAGCAGCGGCGGCGGTGGTGGAGGGGTGGCAGTGGCAGTAGCGCAGGGCCACAGATTGTGAGGGGGAGGAGGCGTCGTGCAGCGCGGCAGCCAGCCGTGCGCAAGCGAGAGAGTGAAAGGAAGGCCTTGCAACCCGACTGCAGCCCTGCACGCCCCG
>NW_026267266.1:163922-167103 GCF_000697945.3 Frankliniella occidentalis | reverse complement strand
CCCCACCGGCGTCCCAACCTCGGCAGGCTGGCACACATGGACAACACTGCGTGACGACATGGTGCGTTTTAATTTGGCACGCATTTTTGGCACGCATAATATGGCCCCTAACACGTGCGGGTTTTAACCTCGGGTTCAACACTGAGGTGTGCATCTCCATCCACCCCCACCCCTATCTCCAGGTGTTTTATCGACTCTCAATAAGACTCCTGTCTGTATTTCGTTAGGTAATTCGAAGAGTGGGATTGGGACCGAGATGACGATCCATGCTTACAAGGGAAGAAGTTATTTCCCCGACCTGGTCCTGGTAACCCCCTACCCTTTCCCTCTTCGCATAAGAAAGCAGGTTAAAACTTACCCGTGCACTATCACAACAGCAGCCAGCACTCCAGGAGCCGTCCAAACAGATTAGGCTGAGCTCAGCTGTTTACAAGCCAGGCGAGTTCAAACCCCCGCTTATCCCGTGCACTCTGTGAATTCCTTCACGAAATCTAGACAGGGGGTCCTAGGTCTTGTAAGAAGCATATAATATGAGCGCACCCTGGGTGATGACAAAGATGAGAGGTGTGTGAGAGATGCATATGCATACCTCAGACCAGTGAGCAATTAGTTCACGACTGACCAGTTTATATTGGTGAAACTATACGTGTGTGCTTGTCACATTGTCACGTACACTAGAGTACGCCCACCACTTGTTTGCAGTACAGTTTTCCAGGCTCGCCTCCAAAATTGTTTTAAAGGAATTTTCAGAGCGAGTCCCTGAAAGTTTACACCCTCGCTCGCGAACACACACACACACGCACACACACACACAGACACACACACACGCAGCGAGCGAGGAGAGAGAGAGAGAAAGAGAGAGAGAGAGGGAGAGAGAGGGGGGGATGAGCCTATGGAGGCCCTTTGTAGGAGCAGCTAGGGGATTAAACGAGCGAGAAGGGAAGGGGCTGAGCGTCGAGCGAGCGATCGACACCGTGGGAAAGGGATACGGCCTGCAACACTACGGTCACTTGTTTGCTCCGCAAACTGCTGATTGGACCGCGAGAGGAGGGAGGGGGTGTAATGCCGCAGAGAGAGAGAGAGAGAGAGAGAGAGAGAGAGAGAGAGAGAGAGAGAGAGAGAGAGAGAGCTCTCCGCATTCCTCTCACGGCGGCCAATATCGGTGTTCGTTCACGGTAACCGCAGAAACGACACCTGCGAGGGGCACGGAGAGGCACCTGTCTATATACACGTCGCGGACGGGATTTTTGGGGTCGTTTACCTCTTGGGCCACATTGGGACACTGGTATAGGTTGGGGTGGGGTTAGGTGGGTCGGTCGGGGGTGAGCATGAACATCCCATCCTGCCGGCGTATAACCCAAGAGCACATACACGGAGTGCATTGAGAGACGCGAGACGAGACTCGAACTCTACAACTTTGGATGATTTGCGCACGGAATCAGCAGTTTATAGGGCGTCTCTCCAAACTCCGGGCGCGTGTACACACAATCGCAAGCAATGGTAAACACACTACCGGCAGCCCGTCACTCACAGTGCTCTGCAGCTGTACTATGCATCTGCGCTGCATCTGCAATGCATCTGCGCTCGCAGCTGCACGCCGCGCGTTCACCTGTGTGTGCACCTGCGACGCATCTGCAGGCAGACGCCATCCATGGCGCGCTGGGGCTGAGAGTCGCCGCAGCCGTTACACTACTTTACCCCCTGCAGCTGCCTGCACGCGCGCGCCCCTGCAGGCCGGCTGTGCACCTGCAGCTGGGGCCGTAACACTTACTTTGTTGCAGGCGGCACCAGCCCAGGAGGGGCGTGGGATGGGGTCGACCAAGACCGGCTGGCCAGCTCTATCAATGATTGTTTACGGCGCGGACCGTTCCGAAACGAGATTTATATTATCTGCAGAAACGGTCTGCAGGAGCGCTGATCGGACTCTGCTACACTATGGCAAAAAGCAAGAAGCATAGTGGCATCTGTGATTTGACCAAGAAGTAGGTTCGAATAAAATTGCCAGAGTCATTTGTCATTTGGGATTTCCCAGCGCCCCTGTAAGGCTGCTTACAAACATACGGGCACCTCTATATCTACACGCATCTGCTTGAACAATCTTATTGATACATCACACTTTAATTGCTATGCATGACACAATGGTCCCACACACTTTAATGTCGGGGACATTTCAGAACACAGTGTCACACACTTCTATTAGTAGAGTACACACTGCTAGTTAGACGGGGCGAAACATATTTTTGGCGACAACTGTGCGTCTGTGTTTGGCTGGCTTGTCAACATAACGACGACGGAGCCCCCCACGGCAGCCCCTCAGCTCCCCCTCTGCTTTCCCCTTTTGGCCCCGTGCCGGCACACTAGAAACGAGCTGTGGGCCACTGGCGCACCAGCGGGGCGGCGACGCGCCGCACCGGGTCAAGGTACGACGGGTGCAAGGAGGACTGTAACCACAAGAACACCGTGTCGGAGGAGACCAGGAGGAAGAGCGGCCCGGGAGGGGCCGTTCTTGACGGCGGGTATTTCCCATGAGTCTGCGCGCTGGACTCCTTCCAACGGCAAATACCGCCAGGATATGTGCAGTGCCAGTTTGGAGAAAGCACCCGACCTCCACCCACCGTGTCCGGCAAATACGAAGATATTAAAGAGGCTGTCCCCTGCTCCTCCATCTTTCTCTTCTTTTCAAACCCCAGCCTTCTCTTTTCCTCCGTCTCATACTCGTTTCCTCTGATCTTCCACAAGCAAAAGCTCATAAACTGCCACTAGATTGTTTGGGCGTCAGCGGCTTCTGTTGCCGAGGAAAGGCTTACCTCCTCGGTCTAGCTTCGACACACGCCACCACCGTAGACGAGGACGCGGAAAGCCGACGACTGAAACAGGAAAGAAAAAGTACAGCAAAGTTAGTAAAATTCCAGGTATAAAATCACGGCGAGCTCTGGGAACGATGACCTGTCACGCGGGCGCACTCGTCCAGACGGTTCGCTCGCGGGTTATATGGCCGCGCATGGCTGGAGGTCCGGGGACAGTGCCACCACACCGTATGGCTTTATTTAGTCAGACCATAAAAGTTTGGCCTCGCTGCGGTCCGACCGAAGAGAGCGTCCACGAGGCGAGCGGGAAAGTGGGATGAGAATTGTTCGAGAAAAGAGCAGGGCGAGGTGGGGGATAAAGAGGGGCAGGAGGG
>NW_026267266.1:161230-163872 GCF_000697945.3 Frankliniella occidentalis | reverse complement strand
GGGGGGGATGGTGCATAGAAAGTTTTCGGCGCTTCCATATTTTTCGCGAAGTGGCACCAGCGCTGAGTGGCGCGTCCCGCCGCCGCCGCCAGCCGCTTCAAATGTGTGCACTCTGCGGGTCTGTGTTGTTGCACCACGCGTGCATGCTAACCTGATTCCAGCGGCTTTAGCGGCCTCACCCGGGGGGCGGGGGCGGGCGGGGACCGGCCGGACTAGGCTCGGGGGAGAGGGGGTCGCAATGGTGTGGCTGCAGTCCCGACACATATCGGCATCCGGCGTGCCGGGTCAAATGCCGCACAGAGGTATATTGCGGATAAAATAAAATAGTTCCAAAAATAGTAGTGACATATACCCACATATTTTGTTTTGTGAATGAGGCACTGTAGTCCTATGCCACTGTCTCCTATCAAAAGTGTGTCTTTGTCGTTTTTTGCAGTTTTGGGGCATTTCAAAAAGCATAAAATGTTGTTTTTTTTTTTGCCTGTCGCCATTCACCAAGGGCGTCTTTTGGCACCGTGCGAGTAACCCAACCGCAACCCATGAATCCGGAGTATAACCAGAGGACGGCGTAGATCGACCACTCTGTGAACTAGAAATCCTAGAGCGAGGATTCACCCTTAGGAGAGGGAGAATTTGCTTCCCAGAGGGCGAGGTTTGATTTCCTCGCTCGATTAGATCGAGAAATTAAGCAATGTCATTCTAATTGAGTGATGATTGGGAACCCTCGCATTTTTGGAGTAAAGATTCATAAAGTTAATCTTACTTAATTGGAGTGACAGTATAGAATATCACTCAATGAGAGTGAAGTTTCTTAATTATCACTTAAATGGAACAAGGAGAAAAAATCTCGCTCTTTTTATAGGTGGGACATCTGACTCTGCTATTTGTAGTATAATTCCCTGGAGAACTTGTCGTCCGACGGGAGAGAGAGGGAGAAAATAATTAAGTAGGAGGAACAAAGATAGAAAGAAATGCAAAAATGCAAGAAGAAAATGGGTGCTCGGTAAGGAGCTGCAGTAAATCGGGTTAGAACGCGAGGAGCGACGGTGCAGCGGGGCGGCTGCCGGAGGCGATGATATTCCTCCTTTTTCGAGCTGACTGGGTGGCGGCGCGTCGCCTCGAGATAACGAGTCCCGTTGTTTAATGGCGACCCCGGAGAGGTGCATTTAGTGCAAAGATAATATCGGAGATGTTGATGGCACCCCGGCAGAGAAAGAGAAAGAGCGAGATGGAAAGAGAGAGAGAGAGAGAGAGAGAGAGAGAGAGAGAGAGAGAGAGATGGTAGTTGGACCCATTGTCTGCCCGTCCACACAGCCTTCGGAGGAGAGGCTTATGAATGAGGCTGGAATAAAAGATTAGCCGTTTGACACTTTGGCTTTGTAAACCCAGAGAGCGAGAGAGTGGGGGCGTCCTGGGGCTCCCAGAGTAATAACCACAGCCCCCTCCCGAGGCGACGCCCCCCTCCCCCCTTCCCGTCTCCCTCCGCACCGCATGAAATATTCACTCGGCCGACGGAGACGACGCGGCGACGCGATGGGAATATTGCCATCTCAGACACACCGCGCAGCAGCAGCAGACAAAGTAAAATACATCTCTGCGCGCAATAATGTTTGGGGGGTGTCCCAAAGGGGACCCCGGGGGGACCCACCCACGGAGCGGCAGGATTTCCGTCCGCCGCCGCCTTCCCCCCAACTCGGAGAGACACTACTGTCTCTGCTGCATTTTATTCCCCGGTGCGACTGCAGGGTTGTGCTTCTGCTGCAGCAGCAGGCTGCAGGCCGCAACCGCGTGCCGAGAGACTTTGGGCGCGCACCGCAGCCCCCCACATCTCCCAGGGGGTGCGAAGACTGCAGACTGACGACACTGAGCGAGCGAGCGCCAACTCCAGGCCGCAGCAAGACCAAAGCCAAACCGATATGACAACAAAAGGAAAACGAAATCGGTAAGGTGGAGTTAACATGGATGCGAGGGGTGAGGGGGCAATACCGGGAATCATTGTATACCTGCCTGGGAATCATCAGGATAAAAAGTATTCGAAGAAATCGCTTAAACTAAGCGGGAAACTAGTAGAACAACTGACAAATTAGTCGAAATGAGCGTTTTCTACATCTAGAAAACTCGAGGAAACGTATGGAATGAATATAAGCGGACGGAAATCACTGCGAATCAAGTATTTCGGGAAACATGTGTACACATCAAAAGACCCCCTCGCATGGATGTGAAATTTCGTCCTCCTCAAAATGAAGTAGAAACTTTTGCATTCTTAATCAACGTGGAACGCTAAAGCGTCTCCTCCCTCGAGGGTCCCGCACTCGGCCGTGGCTCAAAGTGCGAAAGCATATTCCACGTCGCGACGGAGGAGTTTCTCCTCGCGCCGTCATCAGTATGCGCCACGTGCTGGCTGCTCCCCGTCGCGGCCCCTGCCCGGTCTGTGTTCGGTCCAGTGGAAGTGAAAGCGCCGCCCCCGCCGCTGCCCCCGCCCCCAGCATGCCGCCTGCACCTGCTGCAGGTCGCACGGTCGCAGTGCCCTCATCAAGACGTGAAATCAATTATTCCCGACCCTAAGGTTTGCTCCCCATCACACAGAGGCTCTCTGCTCTGCGTCCCGTGTGTGTCCAGCGGGTCCGGGGGGAAGGGGAAGG
>NW_026267266.1:157539-161180 GCF_000697945.3 Frankliniella occidentalis | reverse complement strand
GATGCGGGGCGGATCGAGGGCGAGGTGGTGGCCCTGCCCTGCGGTGCGCCGCCCCCGTCGGTGGTGCCGGCACACGAGGTGCCGCAGCTCTCATTGGGGGGGGGCATCCCTGATGGGATGGCTGCACAAAGCTGTGGCGGTGGAGCGGGATGGGGCGGAGCAGGGTGGGGTGGTGGCGGGGCTCGTAAGGGTCGGTGGGGAGGGGGGTGTCCTGTGAGGGAGGAGAGGTAGGAAGGGGCTTTCGACAACTTGCAGCCGACAACCGCAGTGCTTCCCCTTCCGTATCCGGTCAGTCCCATTACAGTTAACGGCGTTAGCGGAGCAAGCAGAGGGCTCTGTTAGGCGGGCCGGACCGGCCGACGGCCGAGGCGTAGGGGAGGGAGGCAAGCTGCCATTCCCGGGAATTGAGTTTCCCAACGTCAAAATTTGGGACATGATGAGACTTTATGGTGATTCGAGTGATTCGGAAGCGTGGCCGGGCGTGGCCCCCGCGACTCGCTCGCGCGCGCATGTGTGTGTGTGTGTGGGGGGGGGGGGGGCGTCTGCTGGATGAGGGGCGGGGAGCTCGAGGCTGGCCGTTGGGCGCCTGCCTGTTTGACGTACACAGGATTTCGTGATAACAGGGATTACACGAGAATTTCGAGAGATTAATAATGAAATTTGTCGAATTTCTGGGGCTGAAGCCATTTAATTTGGATAATTATGTGCAATTCAGTAAAAAAAAACATCAAAATTAGGTAAGTATTACACGGATTACATAGGGATTACACTTCCCTCTGTACACAAGATTACACGAGTGGTGGCCCCCTCGCGTAGCGCCGTACCAAGCTGCTGTGGATCGAGCTGCAAGTTATTGTTCCTCAAAAACAATACCTTTTCCGGCCCCGTGGGGCACCCTTTGGCCGGCTCTCGAGGGCTGATTGGTTCTTCACGGACGGGTACGCCCGACTGCAGCGCGAGGCAGGAGCGTGGTTTAACAAGGGCCTAAGGTCGGCGCCAGCGGCCCTTTTGTCCCTGGCGCCTTGGTGAGCGCCTCGGTGGAGCCCACCGCGTAAAAAAGTTTTTACAAACAAAAAAGTTTTTGCCAACGTTTGTCAAGAGCCTCTTTAGTTTTGGTTTACCAAACATTTTTGGTTCGCCATCGTATTATTTATTTCTGTAGAAAGCGAGCTGGGATGAGTGACGACACAAAAAGAAATTCCTTTTTAAAAGCACATAAACGTTATGAACTTGATAAAACACTATCTAGCAGCTTCGCAAGCTTACAATGGGCCTATGGTTTGTAATTAATCTAGGAAGATGCAAGCAATGTCTCGCGTAACAGGTGTTGCGAAGTGGGATCATCTAGAAAGTACGCCCGTCATTCGTCATTACGAAAAGTGCCAAGTTTCAACCTCATGGCGCCTGATAGGTAGGCACAATCTTGCCTTTAGTGCACGAGTGTACTGCGGGCTAGCCTACCCTGAGTCTCGCAGGCACCGAGCTCTCATTTTTGGTACATCAGACAGCTTTAGATTTATTTTGTTACAAAAAAAGTTAATAAACTATTTGAAAATGTATTTTTACAGGTTGCCATTGTTGCAACTGTCTGATCAAAAGCCTTAAACTCAAAGGAGTAATTTTTCGATGTGTACTTCTAATGGAAAAGGTGGGTTGTTTGCGGTTGTTTATAGATCTCCGTCCCTTAAGGGAAATAAAAAACGGGGACAGACGACAGCAAATGGCAGTTTATGCGCAACTCTCGCGCAGATGAGGCACAAAAAAAAATTAAAAGCCTCTCGTTACGTTCCGACATCTCGATTGCGATCGACCGTCTTTTAACGAGCACTCGCCCCGCACTCGGCAGCCTGTAACCACTGCTGCCTTGCCTAGTCCTAGTAACCGCGAGACGGCAATGAATCCTTATCTCTAGCTGTATCCCGCGGCCACGAAAGTATACAACAAAGGGCGCCGCGAAATCTTGGACGACCTCCCTAACCCGGCTCCGCTGTTCAGTTTGATTGCCGTTGACCTGGCTGCTGCCCGCCGCCGCTGCCGCTTTGCCTCGTGAATGAGGGTGTCGATGCGGCGTCATGGGCCGGGCCAGGCCCCGCCGGGGGGCGCCGGTCATTCGACGAAACAAGTTTACTGTCCGGCCGCCCACCCTTCCCTTCCACTGTCCTTCCCCACACCCACCCCCTTCCCCTCCGAGGTTGCCGCTAATGCCCCGCGCCCGCGCCCCGCCCGCGCCCCGCCCGCCTCGCCGTTGATCGGGCGGAGTGCGTGACTTGTTGGCACACGGGCCGGCCAGGCCATCCGAGCTGGTTAATAACCATAATGGTCGGTCGCCAGGTGCGGCGCAGGCGGGCGGGGCGCGGGCGGGCGCGGACGGGGCGCGGGTGGGTGCGGGCGCGGGCGGACCTCCTACTCCTCCTCCCCGCCGACAACAGCCACCACCTCGCCTCCCTCACGAGTTCATTAGCTGATGCGAGCCCGGCCGCAACGGGTAGGTAGACGGTAGACTCAGCCACGGCCCTCCTATTCGTGCCGTACGCACTTTTCCGCACGCCCCCCTCGGGAATGGAGTGTCAACGGCGAAAGTACGACTGTTGTAAGCAACGTAGCCGCGGCGCGGGGGCGGAACAAATGAGAGACATACAGAGGTAAACAGAGAACGGGGGCGTGCAGCAAGCACGTCGCGCCCACCTCGTCCCGCCGCATAACCAAAGCCCATAGGGTCTCGAGTTTCAGTTGGAAAAGTTAAAGTTGGATGCGGGGCGGATCGAGGGCGAGGTGGTGGCCCTGCCCTGCGGTGCGCCGCCCCCGTCGGTGGTGCCGGCACACGAGGTGCCGCAGCTCTCATTACCGGCGAGCCACACTGAGAGAAATGTTTCGTTGCAGCCATCAAAATTTTGATACCCACGACCAAATTTTGTTCGATCAGTCCGGCTTAGTCACAGGCATCAAAATTTTAGTTGCTGTAACCGAAATTTTGGTTGCTGTAACGAAAAGTTTAGTTGCTGCGACTAAAATTTCGAATGCCATGACTAATTCGGACTGATCGAACAATTTTTGATGGCTGCAACGAAACTTTTTTCTCAGTGCAAGCCCCGGAGCCGCCCAGGACAAGTGGTCCGCGCGCGAGAGCGGGCGAGAGTGAGCGAGAGTGGGCGAGAGCGGGCGAGAGTGGGCGAGAGCGGGCGAGAGTTAGCGAGAGCGGGCGAGAGTGAGCGAGAGCGGGCGAGAGTGAGCGAGAGCGAGCGAGAGCGGGCGAGAGTGAGCGAGAGCGGGCGAGAGTGAGCGAGAGCGGGTGAGAGCGGGCGAGAGCGAGCGAAAGCGGCGCGGTATAAGGTCTGGCTGAGAAGGGGGGGGGGGATGCACCATGAGTTGCCTATACTTAAAGGGTTATTTTTGGCACAAGTCGTGCCTACCTTTCAGGCAGCTCACTAAAGACGATCGCCCCCCCCCCCATATACCGTGCCTGGTGCGAGAGCAGGCGGAAGCGGGCGAGAGAGTGGCAACCAGGCTGCACTAAAGCACGCGCCCGCGACCGAGTCCCACGATATTTATGATTATAAAAAGACACGTTTCATTCAAAACATATATTTCTCACACAGGAGGGCTGCGCCTGCTTTCATATTCGCCTCCAGTCCCCAGGTGGG
>NW_026267266.1:153760-157489 GCF_000697945.3 Frankliniella occidentalis | reverse complement strand
GGGTAACAGTGGGTGGAAATGAGTCGCGCCGAGCCGAGCGGAAGACTTCGAGGGCCCTACAAAGGGGAATGGTAGTTAAAGTGTCGGAATAAATTACTCTCCGAGCCAGAGAATCACTTTCAACCTGCCAAATGAGAATCCCACAACCTGATTCCGTTTACATGTGCCTGATTCACAACGCCGAGGCCAGGAGAGCATGGCGGCGCTGACGTCAACGGTCGTATACGTCGCACAGCGCGGCCGAGCAGAGGGTAGGTTCTTTATTACAAATACAAGCGTACACTGTTTTTCTTCTGATTTTCCTAATGTTTCTAATTGTTACTTATAAAATCTTGACTTTTACTCCTTTTTTGTTAATGTTTATCTCTTTTATTTTAGGGTGTTGTGCACTCTGATTTTTAAGTACAGTACCCCTCCCGTGCGGGTACAATATATACGCGCTGATGGCGAGAGTGGGTCAGTAGGCAAAGACCAAAAGTCCGCGCGAAACCGCGTTCGTATCGTAAAACTTGCAGCACCGCTAAGCTCGCACGGCGACTTCTGGACGGTCCATATTTGCGCTGGAGATTACCAAGCGCGCGGGTGAGAATTTCGACTGCCCCGCTCCCGCTCGGCTATCCTATCGGCTCGGCCCGGCTCAGCCCGGCTCGGTCCTCGCGGTCCACAAAGGGCTGCGGGTCGGGCAGCCCAGCAGCAGCGTGCAGCGCCAGACGGCGCGCCGCCCAGAGCCCCCAGTATACACAGACGCTATCGGAAACAAAGGATGCTTAGCTAGCCTTTCTGACACAAGCCAAGCAAGCAGGGGGCTTGGGGGCACGACGCGCCGGCCCAGCGGGATAGGGGAGGGGAGGGGGGGGGCAGCTTGCTCTGAGCCCGAGGGCCTCGCCCTCCAGGCGGCTGCGCTGGGCTAGCGCTGGGCTGGCACTGTGCGGCCTCCCCTCTCCTTTAATTACAAAACCGATCAGTTTTGCTTCACACAGCCGCTCAAACGGTTCATCGTGTCGCGGCGTCCGGGATCGGCTTTACGCGCCGCGCCGCATGCGCGAGAGAGAACGCCCCGCTCAGGGCCGCTGCCAAAAATATATATACAGCGACAGACATAATTTTCGTCAAATATACCCATGCGCCTTGCGAGCCGCCGCCGCAGCAACAGAGCGTCGTCGTTTGCAGCCGGTGCAGCCATTCGATGACCGTTTTATGCTGGGAAAAGTCTGGCGATGATGAAGTTTCTTTAATAAAGAGTCCGTGCAAAGGGTTTGTGTTAATTTGCCAACGTCTAATGCGCTATCGGCTGGAGATATAAAACAAAGAAATGAGAGAATTAGAATGTATTAGTCGACTTTCACAAAGGTGCACGTTCCATTCGCCCTGCCTACAAATAGCGGGATGATCTCCGCCCGCACAGATGACTTTCGTTCATTAATTTCTGATAACGAAGAAGAGTTGTGATGATGTCACCCAATTCACGAAGAGTTCTGGTCTGGTCTTTGCAACGAATTCTAAAATGCAAACATCAAACTGAATTAGGCTAAAAGATTCTTATGTTCGCTCATAAAAGATGATACCGATGATTCTTTTGCACTACACGATTTAGTACAAAACTACACAGAATGTGGACTTTCAATAAAAAGTATACGGCACAACAGAATAAAAGAGAGGAAGCAGTTCAAAGTTCCCCGAACAGTTGCCAAAGGGTATATACACCCTATAGGTGTCGGGCTGCAACGAGTACGTGAGAGGCCCGTGATGGGGAAAGTTGTTCATCTCTCCAGCGCAGCCTGGTGCCCGGCCAGCGGGCGGCCATACAGCCGGCCGCCCCAAGCCACGCTCCGCCGCCCGCCTCCCCCGAGAGCAGGTCGAAATTGCCGCCAGCTCGCTCAGCAGGGCCGGTATCCGGCCAGCCAACGGGGAGAAAAATTGAAACAGTCGTCATTATTGTCGGGGGGAGGCGGTGGGAGCGGAGTGTGGCGGGGCTGGGCCCCGTGACGCGGCCGTGTTAGCGGGAAAGAGTTTCATTAGTCCGCCTCGTGCGCCACGCCACCTATTCGTTCTGCGGGCCTCCCCCCCCCCCCTCTCTCTCTCTCAAAATAGGCACACAGCGTTTGACTGGATATTGAAATACTGCTCTCCCAGAGAGGACCTGTCATTTTGTCGTCATTTGTAGGGGTACTTCAAGTGCCAGCCATGGCACCCATACACTGCATTGCAAAGAAATTTCAAGCATTGTAAAATGCTCTGCATTGCGAAGTAAATCCTGGAGACTGTTTGACAGTAAATTTGAACACTTTAAATTGTTAACCTGCCGGGTTATCTATTCGGCTTTTGGTAATTTTTAAGTGGTCAAATTTCCTGTTGAATACTTTTGAGTTTTTAAATTTTTAGTCTAACACTTGTAAGTGTACACCATGGCGTTTGAACACCATCATCTGCATGCCAGTTGTACACTACTTTTGTTATCAGTGAAAAATTATACTTGTAGGGTATTCACATAGTGTTGACGACGTCATGCAATGTGACACGAGTCACCGTCGTTTAAATGTGACGTCGCAGTGTTCGAATGGTGAAATTTGGATTCGTTTGAGAGGAGCACTTGGAGTGTGGCACCAAGCACCAGCGGCAGCATGGCGCACGCCTGCCCAAAGCGAGAGTCCCTTCCGAGAGGTGGTGGTTGTTGTTCGTTAGAACACACTCTGCCTGCCCTCCGTGGCGCCGCGCGCAGAGCCCGGGCGGGCGAAGCAATATCCGGTCGCAAAAGATCGAGGGGTGGCGCACGGGCTCGAGCCGGCCACGTGCAGCGCGCGCGTCAAACTGCGACAACGTGACACACACGTGCACGCAGAAAGGCCATCGGGCGGGCGGCCCACTTAATGCCTGCTGGTCTGGGTCACCGGGCCGCAGACTGCAGAGCACCACGTCCTAAGTCCTGCTAACTCGCACAAGTGGACTTACCGCGCAAACGTCTCCGCTCCGCTCCACTCCAGGCTGCCACCACCGAGGCTCCCTGCCTGAGCACACACACGGCCCGGGAGGAGCCTCGGGAGCAGGAGGGAAGGCCCTCGAGAGTCGGCAGAGCCGGGCCCGGGACGGACGGGTGGCCTGCGGGCTCGGGGCGGCCTGGGGACGGGCCGGCCTGACTCACGGAGCTTTGCATCAGAGATCGCACCGCAAAATCAGACCCTTCCTTCCCTCCCCAGCCCACTCACCCGCCGCCGCCACCCCATATATAGGCTCCAGGGCAAGAGCGTCGGTCGGTGCGGGCGAAACAAAGAGAGACGAGCCGGGTGGAGAGGGCCGCCTCTACTGAAATCATGTGTACACTGTTCCTGACATCTTCCTGAAACCATCTAAGATCAAAATCGTCCGTAGTCTGCCAGTACATAGTAGCCCGAAATCCACAAAAATGCCACGTAATCCGCTAAAATCGTGCAAAACCAGCGAAATCTGGTCAAATCCGCCGATATGTGGTCAATTTCGCAGATCTTTGGCGTGAAATCTTTTTAAAATAATATCCGAAATCCTTGAAATCATGTGATGTCTCGAATTCCATGCAATTATGTGTACAACAGAAAGTGCTGGCCCCCTCGAGCCAGGTAATAATAAATGCACAAGAACGTCTCGTGTACAGCCGAAAGAAGATGAAGATCAAGGTGTGTTGTGTTCGGCAGAGATGGGAGATCGAGGAAGACAGACACAGCACATTTAACATGTTATATATACGGGTTAATTAGG
>NW_026267266.1:150549-151870 GCF_000697945.3 Frankliniella occidentalis | reverse complement strand
CATCACAATGCAAAGCACATGCGGGTGAAAGTCGAGGAGAGGCTACGCTCTGGCGGGCCGCAGCACAGAGGCCCTGGCTCGGCCCTGCGCACCTGCTGAGCCGAAAAACGAAACGTATCGCACACGCGGATAAAACGGGTGGATAGGCGAGAGTAGCAGAAGCAGCAGCACAGCGCATGTGTGTTGTTGCTCCAAAGCGAAATGCCCAACATATATACACGCACACATGCTTTGAAACGAGAAGAAAACAATGCAGACAAGCAGGCATACATTATTTATACAAAAGCAGAAGAGAAAGAGAGACGAGCAGAGACATAGATATATGCGCGAGTCGCTCGGCCAAACGCAAAAGCCATATTCTATTTTCTTTTTTTTTCAGCTCCTCTGGTATGACTTTAGACGTGCTCGCACACGATGGGTGTTTACAGACCGCCAATCAGAGCTCGGCTGGGCGGCTACGTTGCCCGCCCCCGCTCAAGCGTGGCGAATGCATGCTCAAAAACCAAACGAATACAGACGCACGTCAGCCCGGTATTTCAAGCAGTCGTCGCTATATTTTATCACCACGAAAATCGTTTCTTGCTTCAAGTAAATTGTTCCTTATTTCAAGTGCACGCTGACACAAGAACAAGATCAAATTTTGAAACAAGCTCATATTTTCTTTCGAATAAGAGAAAAAAACTTATTCCAAAGACAAAAGTGTCTTGTTTCAATGGTGAATTTCATCTTGTGTCAGCTTGCACTTGAATCAAGAAACTCTTTTTCTGAGTGCAAATTCATGACGTCGTCAGTCACGTTCGCGAGCAGAAGGGCGCAAGGGGACTGACCGAGAGGCGGGCGGGTGCCTCGTCTTCTCTCTTTCTCTCCTCTAGCAGGTTGCGTCACCCCCCGCTGTAGTTGCTGGAGAAGCCTTTGTTCTGCGACAGGCGCGGGGGTCCCGCTGTGTTCCCGGTGTGAAACGTAAACACAAGCAGGCCGCGTTGCGTTAGTTGTTACGACACAATTATTTGTGCGCACCGCACGGCGCACGGGTCCCGCCGCCGCACCCGCCGAGTTTTTTTGTCCGCATTTCAGGGAAACGCCGTCGCACCCTTCGCTCCACATGAAAGGCCCGCCGCGTTCAGAAACAGCCACAGCAATTACGGCAAAAGTTACAGCAGATGTCTCAAAAACCCTCTCCTCCACTCGACCCGCCCCCACGCCGGGGCTGTTGTGAATGTAATGCAGTAAAACTTGGCTCCGCAGTAGCGTAGCGCCTTGGGACGCCCGGGAAGCCCCGCGCCAGATTTCCTGCTGCGAGTGCACCCCCCCCCTCCCCCCC
>NW_026267266.1:147523-150194 GCF_000697945.3 Frankliniella occidentalis | reverse complement strand
CCCCCCCCTCACTCTGCGTGTCCCTCCTCTCCAACGGGGCACCACGCCACCACGTACAGGACGTAACCCTATTAAGGCTCACCACCGAAAATCCCAAGGCTGAGCGACGGCTGAATGGTGATGCAAGTTTTTCCAGCGATCCCCGGTATAAAATTGTTTATATTGGGAGCAGGGACGCCCTTCCGCGTCCACCCCCACCCCCAACGGGTGAGATATATTTAAATTACCGAAATACCCTTTCGTGCAGTCTGACCATTTCATTTAGTGTCTTCTGTCCTTCGTGTGGGTGGGAGGGGGTGCAGGAGGCGCTGTCAAGGACAGCGTGCTGCCGAGCTGGGCGTGACCACCATGACGCCCGTGTAATCAATACCAATAACGAACACTAGTCTACTGTACCCAGCAAACTCCAAGAAGTGCAATAACCACGGCGTAAAAGACTTTTAAAATATCAAAGTAAACTCACGTTATGTAACTAATCTGGCGCTGCGCATCATCCAAGCAGGTCTAGTATTTCTCTGATTTCGTCGCTAAACTTTCTGTTTGAACTTAGCGCTTCAGCTGCGCACTTGAGTGCCCGCTGCGCCCCGCTGCCATGCACTTCGGTGGAGGGCCCCTTTTGACGCAGCGGAGTAAGTTAGAGCCGGGCATGACATTGTCGGTCCACTTCCAAGTTGGCATAGGCTAGGCGAGAGCACGCACGAAGCGCAGAGCTTCCAGAGAAACCCTGTCCTTCTCGGTCCTTCTCCCCTCTTCATCCTCTTTACTTTACCCTGCGCATTTCTTCCTCTTTTCCCCTTCCTTTCTTCCCCATCCAACCTCCCCATTACCAAGTTTTTGTTTCAATAAAAAAAAATGTCGAATCAAATCATTGTTTCTGAATCTGGTCGGACAACGTGCCACTTCCCGCTCCCGCACCTCAGCAGCAGCGGCAGCCCCAAAGCAGCCCGCCGCAAAACAATTTTCCTCTTACGAGGAAGAGAGGCTGCCCCCAGACCCAGACCAGCGGGGTCCCTTGGCGAGATGATTGTAAGAAGTTCCTCCATAGGCATAACACAAAGCGAATTTGTCCACAAGAATGTTATACCCCCCCTTCCCCCCTTTCCCCCTTCCATCCTGCTTCCGCCGGGTGATGTTGTCGGTCGGGTCGGCCGAGGGCGAAGGTCTCATCCGATAAGTGTTTTCCCGCCGAGCTGTTTTCCGTCCCGCACGGTCGAGGTCGGCGCGGCTCATGGGCGTTCCCGTTCGTATGGGTGCGGGCGGCGGGCGTTCGGGCCGAAAGGGGTGGCGGGGTAGGGCGAGGCGGGTGAATGCAATTGCCGAGAGCGAAACGGAGCGAAAGTACCGTAGCGGGCCGGGCCATACAGCCGCAACGACGGGCCGCTGCCGGGCCAAGGGGGCCCCGGGCCCGCGCTGGAGGGGTGCTGGAGGGACGTCGGAGGGGCGCTAGAGGGGAGGCGGGAGAGGGGGGGGAAGAGGAGTCAAAGGGAGCATCACGCTGGAACTCCTCCCCCGGGGGAGAAGACGCAGAGTAGTACGTTAACTCCCGTCACCCCTCCTCATACTGAAAGCAGAATTCCTCCAGAGACAACAACGGCGAGACGGGACGAGACAGCCGAGGAAGTGAGCCTCAAGCAAGCGCGCCGAAAGGCACGGGCAGGACGACGCGCACGCGCACATTTACGGACACACACGCACGTACACGAACACAACATGTCGCCCCGGCAATCAGAGTGGAAAGAGGGTGAGCAGGAAGGGACGTGAAGGGAGAAAAGGTGTTAAGTCCCGGAAAAATGGCTGCTGGGCTCGGCTTGAACGCAGAAAGGTAGCAGGGCGTTTGGGGGAGAGGGGGGGGAGGGGCTCTGCAAACACGGCGACTAACACACAAACACGGGCGCGCCTGTGTGTGTTTGGCGGCCCTGCGCACACGTACGGTGCTGCTGTGTGGGTAGACAGGCGTCATGCCAGCCGGACCGAGGGGAGTCGAGGCCCACCTCGCACCGCGCCCCCCTCTCGGGGCGCCCTCCGCCTCGCAGGTCTGAAGAATCACACAATGTCTTTAGGCATTTCTCTTGGAAGTAATTAATAACGTTGATCCGCTGTTAATTCTGTACCACAATGAACTGATCGTCAAATCAAGAATACGGCTCAGTAACTTATCAACTTTTCGTAAAAATCAGATGGCAACACTGAGCACTTCTTGAGCACCCCTTAGATTGAAAGATCACTTGGGGAATGCTCGTCAGAGGAGTTGCACACATGAGTTGAATACCTTCAAGTGTACTTATTCTATACGGAGTTGAACACTTGCAAGTACTTAACTTGCAGTCGCGCACTTACTTTAACTTGCAGTCTCGCACTTACAAGTGTACTTGCACACTTAGTTTATCAGTGAAGAGGGCAACTCTAGGCCGATTGGAGATGAGGGTAGAGGGGGAGCGATAGCGATCTAAATAAGGGTCTCTCCCCGTTGCTGCTGTGATTTAACGCTGAGTGAGGGGATTCGTTTGGTATCGGAGGCGCCGCCCAAAAATCCACAGTCGTTTGCGCCACCAATAATTCCCCCACGCGGCGCGCCGCCACACCAATCCCTCCATCTCCCGCGGTCACATTCAGTTCCCAGTCAATTTTTCATCTGTGGAAAAAAAAAAAAAAAAGAAAAAAAAAGCAGTAG
>NW_026267266.1:144646-146229 GCF_000697945.3 Frankliniella occidentalis | reverse complement strand
CCCCCCCCCTCGCGCGTTCATAAGGACGGGGGTGCCATGGGGGCACGAGGTTCGGGTCACCCCGGCCCGGTCGTAGTAATTAATATTAATATCCCGTTGTGCCAGACGGGGCCGGGACGTGGCGGAACGTTGGCCGAGCGTGGCGGAACGTGGAGGAACGTGGAACGTGGGCGAGGTACAGCCGTCGTGTGCCGCACGATGTCGTCTCGCCCCCCGCGGCAGTTTTTAAAATGCGGCGCGCGCATCGCTTTATTTGCTCTTTACTTTTCACGAGGATATAGGAATAAGAAGACGGAAAATAGAATAAAAAAACTTGCGGGGCGGGAGGGAAAAGAATTCTGGGCGACCCCGTGCGCGCGCAATAAGTGCTCTGTGGGCGTCGCTGTCCCGTCACTCCAGCTCCACCTCGTCCAGCTGGTCCAGCGTCCAGCGGTCAGAAACAGTCGCCTGTGTTTGTCTCTCACGAACTTTGGTATTTTTCCCGGGGGGAGGGGGTGGGGGCTTCAATTCCGGGAATCCGTAATTCATACCCAAATCCGCTGTGACTCTATGAGGGAGAACCCGAGTGAGAATTTCCTGCAATCTTTAGAGAAGTACTAAAAACGAGGTGTACGCCACCTTTGCACTCAACTCACGAAAACGAGTTATTGAAATAATACGCTCGTGGAAATAAACTCTAAAGTTCATTCTTCATGACAAGGGTGTGTGCGGGGGAGTTGGAGCGTCCACTCTTATACCAGGTTGTGCTGCCCGTGCAAGCCGGTTGCCTACGAGAACAGCGCGACGCCCGCTTCCCTGCTCGCGCGAGCGCACGGGCTTTGTTCTAGCGAGATGTAGGAGATTTCCGAGAACGGGGCGAAGACAGAAGGCGGGCCAGGCGCGTGGCAAAGACCCTTCGCCTCCAGATGGCTGGCCTGGGCGGTGAGAGACCTGGAGGGGCCCACGCGCCCACCCACACATCCTTTTTGGCTCCCGAGAGTAAGACTCTTCAACGTCATGGGGCCCGCTAACGAGGATAGAGGGAAAGACACGGAGAAACCGGCGCTCTTCAATAATAAAGGCGCTGCGCACTGCGCAGACCGAGGCGGCTATGGGCACGTGGAGGTCACTCACGCTCGCCTTGGACCCCCGACAAAAGTAGCCCGAAGAAGCCGCCACCCGACTTACCTACCACCCCTAATAACGTTTGGTTACGCTATTTTGTAAGTATTATCACGCCTGCAATTTTCAAAATCTAGGTTAGAGTCAGCCTTCAAAAGCAGACAGTTTGAATTGAAGCGGTTTGAAGACTACGACGAATTTCTACGGGAATGTAAAGCAGCAATGCTTTGCAAGCCGCAAACAAATTCTTGGCACTTGCAAAGGGAATGTTTTCTTTGTCCACAGAGCACGCGCTGGACCCGTAGGGTAGGGAATTGCCAGGGCAAGGAACATGGGACGTGACTAACTAGTGTAGGCCCCATCGAACTAGTCCGTCTACCACGACGGCCGGCGCGTCTCCGCAAAGCGCCGTCAGACATGGCAGCCGCACCCTTCGGCCGCAGGCTCCGCAGGCCTGTGGCCAAACAGGGCAGGGGCGGGGG
>NW_026267266.1:131496-143536 GCF_000697945.3 Frankliniella occidentalis | reverse complement strand
AAAATAATGAAAATTTTTCTTGATAGTGAAGGAAAGCAGGAAGGGACCAGTTTCCCCAAGTTGTGGTCGAGGTCATGAAAAAGGCCCTGATCCTTGAGTTGCCGATCCGGGCCAGGGCCAGGGCTAGGTCGTGGTCGGGCCGTCGCAGCCCTCCGAGCCGCACTGCGTACGGCACGCACGGGTGGAGTTGGACCCCCGTCGTGAAATGAGAGGCGTGACCCGGACCCTGGGGCAAGGGGAGGGGGGACGAGGGTAAACGGACACGCTTTATGAACTGCAAACTTGCAAACTTGCAAACACACTGGAAAAACTGCTGAGTCGCAAAATGTTGAAGGCTAAATAATTTTTTAGTTCAAGGCCTTTATAAATTTACTAAAGAGCACGCAGTAAACTGTTTTATTTAATAATGTGCTTCGAGATTTGCACCGTTGTGAAGTAGACCTCCCGACAACAACGCGTTTGGCCGCCGCATACAACGCACAGGCACTAAAAGCCGACTGAAGCGCAAAAAAAGGCATGAAAAAAGTAGGGAAAAAAGAGGCGCCCGACACGTTATACTCATGCTCTGCACAGTCCAACAGGAAAACGATCAATCACTTCCAGACTGTCACGCCAGTTGCGGAACATTCTCACAAACAGGCGGATTTGTTTTCAGATGAAACAGAAAGGGAATGTAATAATGCTATAACCCACACAGTTTTTCGAAGGCTGCGCCTCCGGCCGGATGTCGACGTTGCTCTGCAAACGCGCGAGCATACCCATGTGCGCAAATGTATGCACTATTTCCTACATACCGCCAAGTATGCGTTATTTCTTGAATTACATTCCATGTATGCAGTGAATAGTGTGTACATATGGCCACTATACAGCAAACATAGGCAAAAGCACACTATTTACAGGAATAGGGAATAGGTGAAGGTGGTCAGGAGGTAATTCATTTCTTATCGTGGGGGGGGGGGGGTAATCAGCCACTTCCTGGTATTTTGCAAACAAAAATTAGAACTAATGTAATATTTACGAGGATATTTTTCCGTGTGCGTTTGCAAAGTGCGGACGTAATAACAGCGGCGGCACGAGGGCGAAGCCTTCAGTCACGCCCTGTTTCCCGCTACCACATCACCACAGGAAAAAAAATAGAGGGAAAGATTTTACATACATGAAGCACCAGGGGCCGAAAATATGGAAAGTAACTTTCCCTCTCACTCCAAACACATTACTGTACGCGGGCGCCGGGCCATGGCGCGACATTCAGTTATGAGGAGGAGAGCCGCCGGACCAGAACAGAGCGGACCGGACCAGAGCGGAGCCCTGGGGCAGCAATCATTGGCCCATTCGTTGGGGAGTGGGAGGGGTGTGGGAGGGAGGGGTAGGCGGGGCGGGGCATACGTAATGGCGTTAGCCAGTCCAGCTGGTTGTCGGATCGCATCGCCCAACTTTGGCAAAAGCCGGACAACACCGCAACCCCTCCCATAGCCGGTCCTTTCCGTGCGTCCGCCCGTCCGTCTATAGTTCGTCCAAGTCAAACTCCTCGGCGGGGTACGGCCAATAATGAGGCCTATGAGGATCCCGCTGAGGGAACGCGCGCGCGCTCGGGCGCGGGCCGTCCCAGCAGGCTCCGGGGGCCAGCAGCGCCCACGCCCTCTCTCTCGCCTCGACCGACTCGGAATGCTCTTCCTCGCCGCGTACACGTCCCTTGCCACCGCGAAAAGCGAGTTCTAATTCGGAACACGCCGCGCGAGCCAAGAGGCGTGGCAGAGTTGCGGGGGGCCGAGGAGGAGTGCTGGCGACGAGCCTCCCTTCTTCCTTCCTTCCTTCCTTCTATTGTGGCCAGTAATTACCCCCGTCATTAGAGGCCCGCCCCGCCTTGCCCCGCCCCACTCCTCGCCGGCGTGACGTCCTCTGCAGCAGCCACTTGCAGATCCACACGGCGTCTCTCCGACGGCAGCGAACGAGCAGGCCCAGGCCCAGGGTGTCGAGCCGGACACGCCTTCCTCTGCTCGCCGCGGGTTTTTATCCCCGTTTAGCCGAGTAATTATTGCGGCAGAGGAGAAATGGGGGGGAGAGGGGGAGGAGGGGAGAGAAGGTGAGGGTGAGAAGCAGGTCGAAAGAACGCTTCAACGTTAGCAAATGGCGTTCGGAAAATTATCCGGGAGCTCAGCGCCTGCGAGACTCGGGGTAGGCCAACCTGCAATGCACGCATGCACCGACTGCAAGATGTTGTCTACCTATCAGGCGCTATGAGAAAGCTTTACACGCTCAACTTGGCCCTTTCGTAGCGGCGACTATAACGGGTGCACTATCCGGATGATCTCTAAGAATCAGGGCGACTGAAGTCACCCACTTCTCTTCTGGATCGCGTATATGCACCATGCTTAGGCCATGGCTCGCTCATGCGGACATGCGGGTCTGCTGCCACCGCCACCCACAGAAACTTGTATACGCGCATCCGCCTTCAGTCAGAACGGTTTTTGTGAGCTCATCCTAAGCAGAAATGCGCGGTAAACAAGATTCGGTATCCCAACTCAATTCTGATCCCTTTCCTTTTTCTTCGCCTTCCCGCAGTGTAGTATCAAGGTCCGGCCCGGAGGTGGCAGGCAGGGCGGGGGGACGCGGGGACGGGCGGGGAGTCTAGCGGCGCCCAGGGGCACATAGGCAGCACGCCTGGGCAGGTGCGATTGCAGTGAGAGCCTTGTAGAGCAGGGCTCGGCGGCGGCCCGGCTGACGTTCACAAAATGTTTATTGCGGGAAGCGCCGCCGCCACTGCCTCCGGCTAGAGGCGTTCGGGGAGCGTGGATGGGGCGGGGCACGACAGAAAGGAAAAGGCGGCAAGCAGAGAGAGAGAGAGAGAGAGAGAGAGAGAGAGAGAGAGAGAGAGAGAGAGAGAATGGGGTGGGAGGGGGCGTCGCGCGGCACTCGCTCGACGGCAAACGAGTTTGCAGATGCTGCTAAGACAATCACGAACGAATTTTCATCTCTTGGGCGCACGGGCTTAGTAGACACGACTCTCAAACGGCGGTGCCGCGGCTCTGTGGCCTCGAGATTACGGCAGCCCTCCAGCTTAATGCAACACCGTTACTTTACACAAAGAGTGGTGTAGCGTTGCTAGCACATAGTCCCATCGAAATACGATAATCTCCACGTCACATCCGACTTTCTTACGTTTCATGTTATTTTAGAGGTAACACGCAATTGCCAAAAATTTTCATCGTGTTTGGAAGTTTAAATTTTTTTTAAAAAAATGTGGGTACAATTGTGGTTCAAGAGAAATTATTGCATCATTTACAGTGCGTTTCCTTTCCTGTCTAAACGTTACATACGCGTATTCCGTTAGAGTTGCGTGACGTAACAGAATTAAGGTAAGTTTTGAGTTACGGTGCAGTGCGGTTTCACGGTAAAACCCTCCCTAAGTTGTGGAGCCACCCCCGCCCGTGGTTTTCCCGGTCGCCCGCCAGTGGCCAGTCCACTTGTAGCTTCTACTTAGACCACTACTGCCCAGTCCCCGTCCAGTCCACCCTTCAACAACACGGTAACAAGGAAAAAAAATACGCGAAAAGCCGTTGGATTTTTTATTTAGCTGAAAAATCTTGTGATGAAGACAATTAATAATATGGTACATTAGAAATAATGGTGTAAGTGAAAATATACATTGGCCGCTTACCTACAGATATTTCCTTTAAAGCTAATATATTTTATCTTGTTTTGTTTTTATGAAGGCAAGAAACCGAGAAAGGGCAAGTTGTAATCTGCGAGAACTGTTTGTGAAAATGTTTCTTTTTTTTCTCTCTAGATTTTGCAAAAGTCGCGTTCGTATATAGACACGTGACCGCCACGCGACCCCGGAGCTGTCAGAAGGGGGCGATATACAAGAGCCTTGCCTTTCTCTCCCCCGTCCTCTTTTCTCACGCCAACTCATCTTCGCCCGGTGCAATGCTCGGCTCAAGGAGGAGAGGCAAGGCCTCTCGGCGCGGGGATAACCAAGAAAAGCAGGGCTCACGGCGAGAAGGAATTTCAGAGGACAGGAGGGGAGTGAGAGATGGAAAAGTTAGAGGTGGGCAGGAAAAGGACAGCGGGCGGGGCTGGAGGAGGAGATGAAGATGCAGCAGTTTGAGATAGGGGATAGGGGTGGGACGCCTGAGGCGCGGCTCGGCAGCTCGAGGCCCCCGATAGCACGCGTGGGCCTGCCCCGGCAGCGCGGGCGAGGCGGGGCGGGGCGGGAGTCGAGTCGCGAGCGGTAGCGTGCTGGTCGCGGTACTTACGTGCAGTCAATAGAGCACCACACTGTCTCCCTCACGGGAAAAGTGTTTCGAGGCTGTTGATTTTAGTGAGATGTCTCTTCTAGGCCTAGGCAGAGCAGCTCCCTCCTACTGCGGAGCGGCGCGAGGCATGTTGAGCCGGCTAGGGTAGAGGGCTCGCGTAGAGGGGGGCCATTTTTCGAATGACGACACGCTAGACGGTCGAGTGAGGGGGAGAGGGGGTGGAGAGGCCGCTTTTCGTGCACGTCGGGCGACGAAATGAAGAAAGTTACTCTCACGAAATAAGTCGCACGGCGTGATACTTAACTTGATTGCGTCGGCCATGTTACCTCCTGACGCGCTACCCCGACTACTCTACTCCCCCCGCTTACAACTCATCGTTCACGGTTCACTTTTCTGCACGTTGCGCTTGATAACAACTTTCATTTCCTCTTTTGCAGAACGAAACGAAACGAAAAAATTACCACGTTGTGCACACAGTCGTTGAGGTTCTCAAATTGAAAACGGCTAAGAAATTAGTTCTGAAAACCCCACAATTCGAATGTAGATATTTTTAAAATGAACTTTGGTGACTTTTTGATATAGACTAGACGAGTAGAAGGGTGGGATGAGTCACGAGCCATGTTGACATAAACCACATCTTAGCTGGTTGCCTGTCTCTGTGCTCGCTGCTTGGTTTCCCTGGCCTCTCTCGCTACTCCCCGAGTAAACCCATATCTTCCTCTCTTGGCCCCAATTACACACGAGTGTTCCTTCTCTTGCGCTTAAATGCTCTCGTGCATATGTGGGCGGTGGAAAGGGTCTGCAAGGAGGGGGCATCAAAAGCTTTCCACCCCTTACCCCCGCAAAACACTCCCCAATTATTTCTTGTTTCTCTCCCGTTAATTGGTCATTAAGCGAAAATAATTTCATTTCATTTCAATTTTCCGAATTTAGAAGCCGGCGAAGCTTTCACATTTCGGGCTGGCGGAGGAAGGGGGGGCGGATACAGACAAGGGCTGGTAGGAGAGGGGGGAGGAAGGACTGGGGTCGAGCGGAGTCGGGTCAAGCAGGGCTGGGTGAAACGGATTGGAGTCCCTCCGTCAGGGCGCTGCCACTGCCGCTGCCGGAGGATGGAAATGCATGGCGGTACTAAATCTCCTCCCAAAACACACAATACCGTCTCCCCTCGCCCCCGCAACGCGCACGCGCACGCGCGCAGCCGCCACCGCCGCACGAGAAGGAACACATTTCCTCTCTAGGGGATTAAGACTCGTGTTCCGCGCGGAGCAACGTGAAATACCGCTGGTGCCAATAGGCCCGGCCGCACGAAGTATGGCATGTGGGGGTGGGGGGCATACCACCAGACTTTTATTGCATTCAAATCAAAACTGATATGGGGGCCTCCATTGTCTCCAAAATAGACCGGGTGGGGAAGAGGAGAAGGGGAAAGGCAACAGGCGCGTCGATATTGGACAGAAGCAGTGTGACAGAAGTGAGCAGTACAGATCGCGTACGCGGGCAAAAAAGTTTTATTGGAGACAGATAGACGGACAAACAGACAGACAGCGGCGGGACTGCTGGCAACTCGCGGAAAGTAGATTGGATGCTTGTCGTCGTCGGGGCGGAGACTTGTTTCAATGAGGGACACCCCGTGGGGGGGAGCGCTGCTCGTCACCGTGAATGTCGTCCTCGAGGTGCCGAGGTGCGAGGCGGCGGGGCGGGCTGCCCCCGGAGGGCTCCTGGGGCGTGACGCGGCCGTCCGCACCTCGCTCAATGAATTTTAACCACACACAACGCCGGGCGCGGCCGGCAAGGGAGGAAAAGAGAGAGTCTCAAAGCAAATACGAGTGCGGCAGTAGCGTGGCGCTTGCTTGGCCGGGTTAGGCCGGGGAGAAAGGAAAGGAGGGGGTGCAGCCGAGTCCACGGTTCCCATAACCCTTTCGCCTTCCCACCCCTCCCACACGTTCGTAAAGTAGGAGTACTCTCTCCATGGCACACTCCAAAGCTTTCGTCGACGAGAAGGGCGAGGAAAGAGGGAGACTGGACGAGGAAGACGGCACGAGGATTAATTCCCTGGCAACCACACTGCTGTTAAAAATATCTTGTGGTTTCCCACAATTACAACAATAATCTTATAGTTATTCTAAATTGTTCTAATAAATGACCAAATGGTCAGTGCTGACAATTTCAGACTGTTAAATTGTAGAATTGTTTTACAGTGTACCGTGAGATAAGTCACCAGGTTGCACGCAGAAAAGATGCTCTTTAAGGTGTTAACAAATTGTAAAGTCAACCTGAGTTTTTCCCCTGGACTATATAAGCAGTGTGGTATGACACACACTCGGATCGGGCGTGCGGCCCGTGGATGACGCGCCGGTCGGTCCCTCAAGCGCTCGCCCAGGCGCCCCCACGGTGTAATCAATACGGGCTAATTCACCTCTACCGTGGACAACATTCAGCCATGATCGCGCGGTTGGACCCGCTCATCCCTCGCCCACCCCGCCGGCCCGCCACGCCAACGCACCGTGCGCCATTTGCAGGCTCAACTCCCATGACGGCTTCTAAACTCGGGGGGCAGCGGGACGAAGGTGAGCGAGTCCACTAGCCTGACGGCCCAGCCACTCCCTGGCGCCAGACGGCATTGCGGATTAACTCCTGTCTCACGTTTCACGGACCGAGCAAACCGGAGAAGATGGCCCCCGGGGACTGGCACGGCCAGCGCTGACCCTCCTACAGCAAGCTTCGCCTTTTCCTCGTAGCGGCGATGGTGTAGGCCGGAAGGGGACACACAGTTAAAGGGAGAGGGAGGGAGGGTCAGAGAAGGGAGAGGGCTTGATTGATTGATTGATGGAATGGTTTATTGGTCAACATTGAAAGGCCTACAGGGTCCCGCTACAAATGTAGACGTAACATTTGTTCTACCTCTATGAACAACGTTGGTTTTATCTTAACCCAGCACAAGAACACGATAGGCACAAAGAAACAGGTTACATGGGTAAATCGAGTTCTTTCAATTTTGTGTGATACCTTTGAGTGCCAAAATGATATCCTGAGACTTTGATATGTTTAGAACAAGGTGGTGTTTGCTACAATAGTCAATAACATTTTTGCTACATCATCAGCCATTTTAACACTAGTCTCATTAAAATTATTTTAAGTGCAAGGAATGTATAATAAGACATCATCATTAAACATGTGATAAGAGTAGGGAGGAGAGGGGGAGAAAGAAGGGGAGAGGGGGAGTAAGAAGGGGAGAGAGGGAGAGGGGGAGAAAGACGGGGAGAGAGGGAGAGGGGGAGAAAGACGGGGAGAGAGGGAGAGGGGGAGAGAGACGGGGAGAGTGGGAAACGGGAGGGAGAGAGAGACGGGAGCGAGGGGAAAGGGGCAGGGTGCTCGGAACTGGGCTTGAAAAACGCGCCACATTAACGGTGAGCCGCGATTCCGTACGTCCTTCCTGGAGAGTGAGGGGGGACCTCGAGCGAGCCCCCACAAGCCTGCCCGCCCCCACTCGTATCGCCGTGCGGCCTCGGCCCGTTGCGGCGCGGCCAAACTTATTCGCCCCGCAGAGGCCTGCTTAAGTGATAAGTGAGCGTACGTGAAAACGCGCAAAATGTGAGGTCGTTGCTAATGCCTAAGGGTTAAGAGGTCATCCAAATAAAGAACGTCCGCCATTCGCCGTTGTAGAAGTAACATGCATGTTCAGCCTGTGCGCAGGCTCTCGTAGCGCCTGATAGGTAGGCAACATGTTGGCTGTAATGCATGCGTGCAATGCGGGTTGGCCTACCCTGCACCTCGCAGGCGCCGACCTCCCGTAATTTGTCGATAACAGCGGACGTGCTTTCTGAACGAACCCAATGGGTAAAGTAAAAGGGTAGCGGTTAGCCGTCAGCCACCACGGCAAAGGTTACACTGAATCGCATGCCTAGATTGCATTTATCCCTCGAGAACGCTTCGGGACGACGACGGGGTCGTCAAGGGCGAGCTGCAGGGGCGGGGCTGCCGCTCCAACGGCGCTGACGAAGTGCCACTACCAGGCCAGCTGTGGAGTCGCTAAAACACACGCCACCGGAGTTGGCGCCGAGTTAAAGGGCCAAATAATGAGGGACCAGGGAACACGACAAGGGGGTGGGAGGGGGTGCTGGCGAAGGCTGACCGCCCCGAGGACTGGCCACGTGACTGCAACCCGACGCCGTTTATACACTGGGCTGCCGTCGCATACTGTACCAGGCAGCAGGCCGGAGGCATGGAGTTTGAGAGCCCATACCCGGTGCAAACCCTTGGTCGGAAACATTGACAAAGGAGTGCGTTACATCACCCCGGGACTAAATCGGTCCAAGTGCTCTGCTAACAAGGGGGCTTAGGCAAGTGTAAATTCCCGATCTTATCCAAACTCGGTATATTTGTTTCTTATCTATGTTGATGACGACTGACGATAGTATTTTTTCCTGAGTGTCAATTTCTAGGGTACTTTAGGGGAGGCAATAATGGAAAAAATATTGAATTTGGGCCAAAAATGACGGAAGGAGGTCTCAAATCGAAAAGTTGCAGAGGAACTACTCCCCCAAAACCGCTCATTTTGAGTCAGAATATCACTTAATATTTGTACAAAAGTAGAAATTTGTATTTTTGGAATTATACGCTATTATACGGCTTTTATAGGGAGTTTCGGCACATGACTCTCAGGAAAAAATTTGGTCGGCATTCGTCACCTACATAGATAAGAAGCAAATATACCGAGTTTGGGCACGATCGGGAATTTACACTTGCCTAAGTTCCCTTGTAAGTGCGCCGTGCCTTAGTGGGAGGCGAGGGCGGGGCGGGGCGGGGTGCACGAGGAGGTGAGGCGGCAACGCCCGGGCCAGACACGGGCTGCTTATCTCCCCAGTGGCAATACAGAGGCCTGCGGGAGGTCCTTGTCGGCCGGGCCTCCTCCGTCCTCTGCTCGCCTCAGCGTGGGTACCGGGCCTCGGCCGGGTCAGCTCGCTAAGCCAGCGGCTGTATAAGACAATGGCGGAGACACACCCCGCCTCACCCCGCGCCACGCCGCCGCCTCACCACGGCGGCCCTTTGGTCGGAGCCAAGGGCAGACGAGAGAACCGGGGCCCCATCATTATGGTCGCTACCCAGCGGCCGAACCGCCCCGACCCGCCCCGCCCCGGGCCTTCGGTTCAGTAGCGGGACGAAAAGTGAGCACTGCGCGCGCGGTGCGGCCAGGGGCGCTGCTCAACAAGTAGCATGCAAATTAATGGCCCCGTCCCACTCGCGAGCTGGGCGAGTGTCGGTGTGTGGTGCGTGTGCTGCGCCTGCTGAGCGGTCGCTACCGGTCGACATCATCACGCCCCACCATCACGCCCTTCCACGTCGGCGATGAGAGTTTCGCAGTGCTGCTGCTGGTTTTTGACGCGATTGAACTTGAAGGAGGCCTCAGTCAGGCCGAGGGCAAGGCCGAGGCAGGCGCACGGCCAGGCACTGTACAGGCGGGCCGAGCTTGGAGCTCCTCGGGGGCCGCTCCCATTGCTGCAGTACGCGGGTAAGGGGGGTGGGGAGGGGATAGGCTTGGGATAGGCTCAGCGCCGGGATGGATCACTTGGCATGGTGTTCCTTTGAGGGCGCCCGGCCACGCCCCGCCACGCCCCGCAGGGTAGGGCCCCCTTCTACGTGGGAGGACACAAATGAACCGAAAGGGGAGAGTCGGGAGCTGGGCGTCGCGACGGGAGGGCCTGTCGCAGGCCTCGTCTCGCGCCGGGCGAGAGCGAAAAGGGTGGAGGATGGGGGGTGGGGGGGGGGGATGTTTGGCCTGCCTTTGCAGCCGGGGCGGCGCGGGGCTAGCGAACAACACAAACAAGAGAGAAATAAAGAAGAAGTGGGCTGGGGCGAATGGAAACGTGTCCAGTCCGCTGGACCGACCATTTATTCAACGCCATGGGTCATTGGAGAAGGGAAGAGTTAAAAGAGTCGGACGGCATTCAGGTCAGGTTAAAGGGAAGAGGCAGTATTCTCGCGCAGGTTTGGATCCGAGCCGGAGTGAGCGCCAAACCAGGGATTTTAATTTCCCAAAGATTCTTTTTAGGATTTTTTTTTCAGAATTCTCAAAAAATCCCACAATTTTTTCCTGAGAAGTTTCTTAAACTTTATTTTTCTCGAAAAGTTTCCAAATTTTCCGGAAATTTTTGGACGTTACGTAACCCGTGGCGTACAAACCCGACCAGAACGAGCTCAAACGCGCGCGGGCTGGTGCGGTCGGTGAGGTTTATTCTGTAATGCGAATACAACAGGAGGAGGGGCCCTCTCCGTTTCCCCTAAATCACCATCATCATCTGCCTTCCACTGCCGCTCAGCCGGCGGGCTGCGCTTTGCGGAGTCTCTCCCCGGCCACCTCCCGACCCGATACACAAACACACGGCGGCGGCGGGCAGGGTTGCAGCAGGGGCCGCTCGCCCGAGTCCCGCTCACGCACCTCCTCGCCCTCAGGCCATTGACGAAACCTTCCCGCGCGCCCAACCGCAATGCCTCCTCGCCTATGGGCCGACCCTCGCTCCTCGCTGCAGTACATCTACGCTACTACAGCCGTTAGTTACACTCTTGGGGAGCGACCCACAGTCCATAATTTTCGGATCTCTCTCACTCTCTCTGTTCCTCTCTCCCTCTTATCACCATTCCGACCCCGGTGCGGGATTGGTGCGGAAAGCAACAGAGAACGGGAATGGAGGGAGGATTCGAAGTTGACTTTTCATCCGAAAATCAACGAGGGCAAAGACTGGCAGACAGAGGAAAAGACGGGGAAGGGGGTGGCACTGTTAAAGCCGTAGTCACTTTGCTTGCCAACATTTTTGCATTCCTTTTTGAATGCCAATTTTCCCCCCTCTTCTTTGACAGTTGAGAAGACAAAATTTGACATCCTTTGAAAGTCTGCCCAAAATTTGCATGCAAAGAAATAAAATGTAGGATGCAAAAAAATATTTATTTTTTAAATGCCAAAATTTTGGTGAGGCAAGCGCCCACGGCGTTGGGAGTGGCGGCGTCGGGCGGCGTCGAGTGGAGTGGCGGTGGTGCTGGAGAGGAGAGGCTGGCCGCGCGCCAGGCACGCGAACGAGAGCGGGCGTTTGCTCGGACCCCAGGACTCCGCACTCTACGCACACACATGCATCTCTGCCTTAACATATACATACTGCTACTCCCCGCCTGTAACATTTCCAGAAGTTTATTTTTCTTTCCCAATTCTGTTCCGAGGAAATACACGGAGAGAAAGTCTCAGCTAAGATATCACCTAACTCGTGTTATTTTTATACTACAAGTTGTAGCCGCTGTTGTAAAAAAGAGCGATTTTATTTTTATCTCGAAATTGCATTGATGCCCGAGCCACGCAGTTTTTTGCGCGGCAGCAAAACAAACCTTGATGCGCCCTTTAAAAAAAATCACAAGAATTCCTTGTAACAAAACAAGACACTAGCCTTGACTAATGCTTATACACTTCTACAACACCCCTGACCTCGACTCTTCACGGGGCGCGACGAAAGAAGTGGAAGAGCCAAGCCAGAGAACACGCGCGTATGGGCCACGGAAAGAGGCAACAACGCGGGAGTGATGCGCGCGGGAGAGTGCGCCGGAGGGTGGGTATAAAAGCGGAGGAGGGGCGGGGAGAGAGAGTCCCCTCGAGTGGGAGAGTAATGGCAGCGTAATAAGCGCCCGCTGTAAATGGGGACACGTGGCACGGACCTCGCGGATATTTTTCATCGAGGTAGAAAGTTTTGTCGTTATTTCCATGGGATAGGGGGTGAGGCGGGAAGAGTGTGGGAGGAAAGGGG
>NW_026267266.1:128077-131271 GCF_000697945.3 Frankliniella occidentalis | reverse complement strand
GGGCGAGCTGTCGAAGACAAGGCCCTTTTCTTCCGCATGCCCCCGCCCAGCTCGGGCTCGCCCTAGAGCGAGCTCGCCCTCTTCCTGCAGCTCATTAGCGCTCCCGGCGGCTCCAGGCGGCTTGAGGCGGTTTGGGGCGGCTCCGGGCCTTCCTCCTAGAAGACGGGCCGGAGCGTCTCGCTCATATGTGTGCGTCCAGCGGGGCAGGGGTGGCGGAAGCGAGGTCCAGCGGGCAGATGAGGGAGAAAGAGAGAGAGAGAGAGAGCGGAAGAGCGAGGTACAGGGCTTGTTCGGAAGGGAGGATGGGAGAGACGGGGAGAGTATCTGCCTCTTGAGACTCATCTCGCGTACGCTTTTGACTTTGATGTTTGCGCGCGAAGCCGCGCAAAGCCTAGACTGGACTTGGCTGTGGCCCCTGCTGCCCTATGCCCTCCTTTTCACACACACACACAAACACAAACACTAACACACTCGTAATGGGCTGAGAGCTCGACCGACCGACCTGCGGTACAGTAGTCCTTGGCTGGACTTCCTCTCCTGTCCTGAAGGTTATGGTCGGCCACCTGCTCACGTCAAGAATACACGCTGTCGGATCAATTCCATGTCGATATGCGGGGCTATTAAATTTTACAAATTTTGAATTATAATTGTGCGACATGGAAAATATTCCTGTACCCGTACAATTTTTCACCGTGGAAATGGTGCTGCCGCTTTTTTCCCCAACGAGATTCCCTATGCCGCCTGCTGGGTTTTTCTCTGTCTCATTCTTCTTAAGGCATGACTAATTTTTACTCGAGATGCATGTACGGGAAAAGATACACACTATCTTCATTTCATACACAGAAAACAGATTGCGTCACGAAAATTACAATGTACATTCACCATTGGGACTGCGTTGTTACTGTTTCAGAAGCAAGCAGTAGGACTTGTCGAACGACTAATTATGTTTTTAAAAAGACCAAAGTGCGGGGAATGACGCATTCTTTCCCGCCTCCTACCGCAGGCACCATGTACTGGTTTGGGCGGGTTGCCTACAGGGCCTTAAGGCGCCATGGTCAACGACGCAAAAAACGCGCCCGCACGCCTGCAAGCGGTACTCTATCACTACAAAAATGCGCAGAGTTGATCAGCCACCTGGTATACAAAATACTTTAAATATTTATTTTTCGAGTAAACTTTTGACGTGTTACGTTAAAAATGAGAGTCAAACCTCCTCCTTCCCTGGCAACAGTATTCAAACAGACAGATGAAGCTCGGAAGCAATTACCAAAAACAATCACCAAAATCGATTTGCATCTGGCACATATTGGCTGATCATCGGGCCTGTCCACGCACTCTTCTAAATGTATAAGGATGTGTTATTGTTGCCAGCACCAGACTTCCGTCTTCAAAACTCAGTTCAAATACAATATTGTCTTGCGCTTCAGTTTGAATTAATGTGTATATTGCCCATTCATGCTCCCTACCTCGCCCCTCGCCGCTGTCGGAGCGAGCCGCCACCGCTCGGAACACCGCATGCTTCTTGCATTCTTACCTGTCGTTCACGAAGCAGACACTGCTCGCTCCCTCAACTACTAGTGTCGGTGGTCTCGCGCACAACTCATCACGCGGGTCCACACGGCCCTTGAGGGTGCTCCTTGAGGGTGCCCCTTGAGGGTGCCCCTTGAGGGTGCCCCCAGCTGCGGCGGGGTCTCTCTTCGGTGGCGGCCGGCCGTGGGTCGTCACAACGCCGCCAATAGTTTCCGCAAACACAATAACACAAACACCGGTGTGGCACAAAGAGCGTGTTTACATGCTGCGGCTCCGCTTGGCTCGGCGTGCGAGGGTACGCGCGGCAGCCCGGGCGGCGCTCTGGGCGGCCCATGGCGGCGCTCAAGGAAGCGGAGGCTGGTGCTCCAGACGGTGCGGGACGTCACAGGGTGGCGCCGGGCGGCGCTCTGGGCGGCGCGCGCGGAGAGAGAGAGAGGGAGGGAGAGGTCGGGGCGTCGCGGCGGTCCTGGCGCGACTGGGGCCCCACCCGCGCGCTGGGCCCGGCCGGCCGGCCAGCCGAAGGGGGGCGCCCCTCGGCTCAGGCCGCCCGCGCGCCCACCCGCGCGCAGCCCGCGCTCCCACCAGCACCACGCCGTCTGCAGGGCCAGCAGCGCCCTGGCCAAGCGGCTCAAGATGCTTTACTCCAATTACCCAAAACCCCACAGTTAATTGTCTTTACATTGCGGGATGATAGGCGCAAAGCAGTGACTTGTCACAGGAATTGTAAATCGCAGCAGAGTGAAAGGAAAGCTTTTGTTTCGACAAACAGTGATCAACTCTGACTAACCAAACGCGTAAACAAGCCAACATGGTCTCGTAAAAATTAAAAAAAATGTTGTTGGTTTTTTGTTTTGTTTTTTTAAGAGAAAACCGGGGAAAAATGTGAAATGTTAACACGTTGAGTGCGGCGGGGGTAGGCAATCCTATGTTATTGTGACCCACGGTGTGGGTCACGCCGCACTGAACGTGTTAAACTTTGTGTTTACAGGCGTGTGCATATTGTAAAATATGTTGTCTTTAAACATGGTAGTGGTAGGAAGTGGTTGGATGGAATAAATGGTATTAAAGTGAACTGGATATACTCTGCAAAGCACAAGCATACCATTCTGCTAAAGAATTTTCTTTTCCAAAGTGATATTATAGTAAATAAGTAGTCGACACCAAGATTTGCTAACTTCATAGAGTTTGGTTCTCTGCCAATGACCACATCTCAAAATTGACCATACTTTTGACATCCATGGTCAGAAACATTTAAAATATCTGTCCTTTGAAATAACTCAGAAAAAATCTCAATACAGAAAATCAGAAACGTTACTGTAAATAGGTAAAATAAAAATGAAGCAAACCTAAACTAACAAACCTAAGTCGATACAGAAAATCAGAAACGTTACTGTAATGTAAGATGAAAATGATCCAAACCTAACTCATTACAGAAAATCAGGAACAATCTCACTGTGGTATAGTGAATACAGAGTTCACTGAACGCGGGCGTGATTTTCACGCTAGGCGTGATTTTCACGCCAGACGTGATGAAAGCCGGTTCCTGATTGGCTGTGTGAATTTTACGAAGCGTGAAAAATCACGCGTGGCGTGAAAAATCACGCGTGGCGTGAAAAATCACGCGTGGCGTGAAAAATCACGCGTGGCGTGAAAAATCACGCGTG
>NW_026267266.1:118457-119377 GCF_000697945.3 Frankliniella occidentalis | reverse complement strand
GAGGGAGGGAGAGTTGGTGCGATAAGGCTGTTCGGCGAGGCAGTCAATACGGATATAAAGAAAACCAATAAATACATTTTGAGTTTGTTTGATCAATCTTTTTTTAATGTGCAGGGTTTAACAGAAAAGACGTCGGTGCATGTGAACAAACGCGTTCGCAATAATGCCAAACTTCCAAATTCCTGCGCATGCGCACCAACGTTGCACGGGAATTTCTTCGCAATGCCATATCATTTCTGGGCACACGCTAAAAGTGAAATGAGCAATCACAAAATATGTAAACTAGCTCAGCCAAACATGCATCAGATTCAAGTAGATTATTTATTTATTTTTTGCACGATAAGGAATGAAAAATGTAGAATCAGTAAACAATGAAATGAGCAATCACAAAATGTGTAAACTAGCTCAGCCAAAAATGCATTAGATTCAAGAATATAATTATTTTTAGTTTATTTTTATTTTTTTGCACCGCACGGGCAGCTTTCGGGCCACGCTCACAATCAGTCTCGCTCTGGAGCAGAGGTGAGTGAGACGCCTGCGGGAGGCCTCCCGCCCACGCGCCGCCCGTGCGGGTGGCCTGCTCACCGCCTGACAGGCGCTTACTGAGGAAGAGCTGGAGTTTGGGCCAGCCAGGCCGAGGGACCGGGGAGGGAGGGTTATTAAACAAAAATCCCCCGCTCCGCGTCTAGTTGGCGCGCGCCGCCCACCTCGCGCACGATTTCAAACGTGTGCGGCCGTGCCGTTCTCAAACGTCACACTACACACGAACACAAAGAAACGTGAGCAGTGAGCAGAGCGCCCTGCTCGGCTCCACTTCCGCTCCAAACGATCCGGGTATGGGCGGCCCGGGAGGGCCGAGGGGCACACGGTTTCTTTTAAATGTGCGAGAATCGTATTTTTTTAAACCAATGTTGTAGGGA
>NW_026267266.1:116832-118407 GCF_000697945.3 Frankliniella occidentalis | reverse complement strand
TGGCGTGAAAAATCACGCGTGGCGTGAAAAATCACGCGTGGCGTGAAAAATCACGCGTGGCGTGAAAAATCACGCGTGGCGTGAAAAATCACGCGAGGCGTGAAAAATCACGCATGGCGTGAAAAATCACGCCTTGCGTGAAAATCACGCTTGCGTTTCGTGAACTCTGTATCCACACGTACAAAAATTTCTTTGGCAGATGAAATGCTTTGCTGACACTAAAGAGTGAGCGTGAAAGATTCCCAAATGCAGCAGACAATCAAAATCTGACCAAATGCCTATGCGGAAACCAAACATGGCCCAAAACTAACCAGTCGGCATAGCCAACACAACAGCCATAATTGCAGTTTTCAATCAAAGTTATCAGCAACTGCCCCCTCGCCAAACTGTGTATATTTTAACTGACAAATTCGAGTATTAGAACATATGCCTTCACTGTTAAAAAAAATGCTGTAAATTTACAATGAAAATGTGATTAATTTTGTTAGCAGCATATACTGTATTTTTACAGGCCTTACTGTAAAAAAGCAGCGTTAATGAAAATGTCGGAAACAAAGTTTCCGACCAAAAGCAGCTACTTCGTTTTGCAACTGTAAAAAAAAATGTAATAATACGAGTGTCCTGTTTTGGAACGAAATGTGCTGCTAACAAAATTAACTTCTCTTTTCTTGTAAATGTACAGCAAAATAATACGTAGTAGTTTTTGTTGTGGGCCACTATGCGCCGAATATCACAAGTTTCGAGAGTGTTTAAATGAAAACAACTTTTCTGTTACATTACAGGATTGTCAATCAGGCAGTAAGTCGTTAGGTGACAGTTATTTTTAACAGTGTTTTCCACGGTATTAGAGAGCGGGGTGGGTCAGGATCATTTTGCATACTCCACGAATTATGGAGGCACTATAGGCACTGTGGTCCGGCCGGCAGGATCGGCTCGGCTCGGCCTCGCTGGGACTCTGCCAGGGCCAGACCCGATCGCAAGTTCGTGCCGGCAGCAGCGCCGCTAGCCGCTCCACTGCACTTCCGGTGGAGGCCTAAGGCCCGGCGAGGCGGGAGATTCAACTGGCCTGCTGCCGTGGCGATAGCGTGGCGAGAGGCCCTCTCCTCATCGCCCGGCCGGCGATACAGAACAATACAGCATAGGTAGCCAGTGGAAAGGGGCAAGTTGTGCGGGTGAAAGCAACGGGGGGTGGGGGAGGGTTGAGGGAGAGGGGAGTTTCCGGAGGGCTTCGGGGGGCCGCTGGGAGAGAGGGAGGGAGGGGCGCAGCCCGCACTCGACAAAAAGCAATATAGCAGAAGAGGCAAAGGCCGCACACCGTCAGAGAGCAGAGAGGCGAGCAGCGCGGCCGGCCCGCCCGCCCGCCGGCCGGTCACGTCCCAACCGCGGAGAGAGAGAGGGGAGAGAGAAAACGGAAAGACATAAGGAACATATTCTTGAATGAGCAGTGCAAACTTGAATTTGTTTATAATCGTTGTTGCAATTCGCCTAATCATTTTCATTTTTTAGACACGAAGTTGTCTTCTAGTATCGTTTTACCCCGATAGTCAATTGTTTTATATGGCCCTTTATGGGAAA
>NW_026267266.1:112294-113808 GCF_000697945.3 Frankliniella occidentalis | reverse complement strand
GAGAGAGAGAGAGAGAGAGAGAGAGAGAGAGAGAGCATATACCTGCCACTCTCCGCCGGCGCGAGGTGGAGCGGGAGACTGGGAGGCCTATGGAGGGGGAAAAAAATCCGTCCCTTTCTCCCCCTCCGTTTTTCGCCACTCAACAAACGTTAACTCCCCTTTTTCGGAGCGTCCAACCGACAGCAAAAATTCGTGTGCGGTAGTGTGTGTCAATAACGTGTGAGCGCGCCGCCAGCGCCTGTTGTCTCTCTGATTGAATCAGCGGAGCGTTTGAAGAGCGGGATTTAAATTGATTGCATTCAAGGTGCGGGAGTGCGCTTGGGGGGCGAAGGTTTGGTCAAGGATTTGGTGCAGAAGAAGGTCACATGTTAACAAAAATAATACATAATTTTTAATTGTTCCGCAACAATTTTTGTTTACAAAAATAATGAGAATTACAACAGCTCCGTCGACACAAGGTTATAAGGTTCCCGGCTCAAGGCTCAAGCCGCACTGATTACGATAACGCGGATTTGTAATACAAATCATAACTGAAGGACAAGACAAAAAACCGCAAAGAACACAAGTGGGAGGTACGATAAAGTTCAACGTTTGGGAGCCAGTCACAAGTTCATCATTAAATCACATCATCGAGGTTTCTGAATACCTCAGAATGATGAAAATAAAAAAACGGGCGAAGGGCGTCCTGCAGCATCAGCCTCCAGCTCCGCGCCGTTATTGTCCCCCTCGCCTCGCTTCAATCAGCGGGTCGAAGAACACGAGTCGAGCATCAGAAACGATGGAGATACAATTTCAACTTGTATTCTAACATCCGTCGACGCGTTCCGTGCCGCGCGGCGGTATGGGTATACGGCATACGGCCGGGTGGACGGGAGATGGGGAGATGAGAATGGGGGAGAGGGGGAGAAGCACAAAACGTCGGTGCTCCCGTCCCGAACGACCAAAGCGAGACGGTTGAAAGGGGGAGAAAGAGAAGCAAAAAGATCGCAAAACAAAGGCAAACGCAAACGGCTGCGCTTATTCCACCTCGCCTGGCCCTCGGCCTGGCCTGTTCGCACCGCACAGACCGCCCGGGAGGTAGGCTGACCCGCCGAGCGCGCGTGCCGGGCGGGTCTGCCTATCCCAACTTGCGCAGGCGCTCCCGGCCCGGCCGCTGCCGGCTGAGCTGCACGGACAGAGCTTAGGTCCCAAAACGCATGTTGGGACGGTAGGTCGGACGAGGGGGGGGGGGTCGCCTTATGTTTAAGATCTTTGGTCGGCAGTGTTGTGAAAGCAGTGGTTGACCTCTGCACTTTGCAGTCACTGCGGTGGCGCAGCAGAACGACTCAGCAGAATTGAACGACGCGGCCGGAGCGGGGCGGGGCGCGGCGGAGCCTTCTCTCCCATGGGCCTTGCAGTCTGATTGGAGTTGTTGGCGCCGCGCCCCACCTCACCGCGCCCCACCCCGCCCCCGCCGTCCCTCGCGCCGTGAAGGGCTGGCGGGCACGCGGGCGGCACCACCTAACTCCCCGTGA
>NW_026267266.1:109877-111170 GCF_000697945.3 Frankliniella occidentalis | reverse complement strand
CTAACGCTAACGCGTTAACGGCCCCCTAGATTTTAATTTACAGTTAGAATAGTCAAAATATTCTATTTAATATCAGATGTTGTCATATTATGAAATAAAATTATTAGAAGGCGGATCTACAGTTGTGGTTATGAATCAGAATATTTTATTCAGCTGTTGGTAATAGTGTATAACCAAAATAGCATAGTTTTCTTTTAAAGTCTTCTGGGAGCCGCACCCCCAGCTGCAAAGGGCGATAGGTTGGCAGCATTGTTAGCCGCCGCGCCTTCTTTTAAATGCGATTTGGAAGTCAGAAGTACAGTCCTCGCTAACAATGCCTATCGTCGACTGGCTGACCGGTCGCGTTCGAAACAGCGTTTATGCTGCACCTTTTTACACGGCGGCGACTTGTTTTTATTCAAACGCGACCACTGAAAGCAGGGAGTTCCACGCCAGGCTCATACAAATTTTTGGATAGGGTTGTACAAAGCAACAGGCGATCGTTTCTATTGGTCAAATTTTCCCGCGGAAATTTGTGATTGGCTGAAATTTCCCTGGCTCGACTCGGCCTACTGCTCAGCTCGTCATTTCCATGGAAACTTGTGGATGCAAACTCAAATTTCTCAAATTTCACCAGACAAAGTTATAGCAAACATATCTCAAAAAAAATTCTAATTTTCTGTAGTATTTTTCATTCAAATTTCATTAATAAGTTGCTTGCACTTCTCTCCTTTGAAATAGACTATTGCATAACAATTACAGCTACTTTTTCAGAACGTTTCAAATTCATTTCTAACGATAAACTACCTTCTTGTCTACCACGATTTGCCAGAATCGTATTTTTTTAAACCAATGTTGTAGGGAAAGGGGGGGGGGTGGAAGGAGTGTTGAAGGGGGAAGAGGGGGAGAGCGAATTGGGGTCTGAAGGAGCAGTAGGGAGAGTAGGGGCTCGAGTATCCATTATGCACGTGCAGGACGCAGCTGGTGCCGCGGGCGCTGCGCATGCTGGCGCACCCGGCTCCGTCCCGGGCGCACACACAGGCCCGCGCAGGGCGAGAGGAGCTGAGCTACGATCGAGGCACCTTCGAGGACCTCCTCCCGGACAACCGGCTGGGCTGACTGGACCCGGACCGGGCCGGGACTGGCGCAGCACGCACGGCCCTGACCTAACCAAGTTCCTCCGAAGCCCCGGTCCCGTAAACTTATTTCCTGCCAGACGGGTATAAAGGATTTCGTACCGATGGTACCGTCGTACAAGGCCATGAAATTTTTAGGGTATATCCACCAAATCAATAGTACAGTGGAGCCCACAGC
>NW_026267266.1:106288-106791 GCF_000697945.3 Frankliniella occidentalis | reverse complement strand
TTGCAGTCTGATTGGAGTTGTTGGCGCCGCGCCCTTGTGCACAGAATGTTTGTGCACGCGTTGTGCACGCGGTTTGCACGCGGTTTGCACGCGTTATGCACGCGGTTCGCACGTGTTGTGCACAGGACCATTTTATCACGGGTGGACTGACCCACGCGGCAGTAAATGGTCACTCTAGCGAATCAATATCCCGCATCACTTCTCCCCCCAGTTTCCTTTTCCCCACTCCCACTTCCCCACGCCGTCATTTACTTTTATGGTCGAGCATGAATCGTTTACACGATCGCGGGGCCGGTCGTCGGGACGCGAGAACACACCGCGGACACACCGCCCGCCGAGTGGCTGCTGCTCAACCGCGGCCATAAATTAGATAAGATCGGGATAAAAACGGACAGCAGGGGCTGCTACGATGGTGCCGTGCAGCAGCCAGCAGACGCAGCAGCAGTGTGTGTGTGTGTGAGCATGAGAGCGAGCGAGAGAGAGAGAGAGGGGGCGGGGGAGGG
>NW_026267266.1:76395-103726 GCF_000697945.3 Frankliniella occidentalis | reverse complement strand
ATTTATTGCGAGACAGAAGCGATTGGGCAGAGTACGGCCCGGCCGGGACGGCAACCTCTCTTTGGATTTACTTGCCGAGCAAAATGTCACGAGAATATATATATATACAAAAGAACTGCAGACGTCAGGAAAAGTAGAGAAGAGGAGGTGAGAGAACGGGGGAGCGAGAGAGACCGAGGAATGGGTAGAGAAAAAGGGGGGGGGGAGAAATTCTGAAATAAGCAGAGGGAAACGCGAAGGCCACTTTGGACTGCTGTTTTCCGTTATGGGACCTTCGGGGTAATTGAATGTCGAAAAAAGTGGGAGTGGAATACCAAAGGGCCCTGGCCACACAGCGGACTGGATCGGACGACAGCCGGACTCTGACGCCACGGTCCACTTGCGCCCCCACAACTCAATGTGCGCGAGGAGGGTAGGGTTGGGGGAGGGGGGGGCGGCCGCGTCAGACCCGCACACACCTGATACGTGAAGTGGGGTGCTGCAGCTGTTGCGGCCGCTGGCATGCGAGGCTGTCGGTACGTTTCCCGCGACCGCGGCCGTCTTTCGTAGCTGCTCCAGATCAGCAAACGAGACGAGGCAGCGGCCGGCCGCTGCGCGCAACGCGATCGTCCTGTCTCTCTCGGACTTTCACGCCACGGGCAGATATACGCCCCCCACGCTACGCCCCTCCATCGAGCAAGCCAATTGTCCGCAGCAGGAGAGCCGTGCTGACAGGGGCGTGAGGTGAGCGGGCGGGAGAGCGCGGGCCCTGGCTCCCGTGTTTGGACACGCCTACACGGCACGCCTGCCCGCGCGCGTGACCACCGCCCCTCTGGCCGCCTCAGTCGCGCCCATTGAGAATCCCCGCGAGCCGCGGCCCGGCCCACCACAGGAAGGCGCCACCGGCCGTGACACGCGGGAAACGAAATCCGACCCGTCCGTCTGCCGGAGCTGAGCCCGCGCCGCTGTGCTCGTCTCCTTTCTTCTTCTTGCTCCATCCTTATTTAGTCAGCTAGACACCATGCTGCCGGCCTTATTTCTCGCGCGCCCGTCGTGCTGCGCCGCGCCGCGGGGCGCCGTGTGCCACCGGGGCTGACACGAGACATGTGCGGCCTGGGCGGCCCGAGAGGTGCTCGTCGTGCTTGTTACACTGGGGGGGGAGGGCCGGGGGAGTCGGACGTGGACGTACGGACGTACGGACGTACGGGAGAGGAGAAGCCATTTCAATTTCCTCTGCTGTAACAAGCACAGAGCCGGGAGAGCAGCGGGGCCAAGCCCGCCAAGCCACGCCACGCCACAAGACAGCCCCCGTACCCGTGTCCCGGGGGGATTTCGCATCCGCTACGTGGGGGGGCCGCGCTGTTAGGCCGTCACTCCACTCCGCCCTCCCCTGCCCTCCCTCACCGGCCTCACTTCGCCTTTCACCGATAAACGCGCATCTTGGCCTTAGGCCCCTTCTTCGTGCAGACCCTACCCCCTACACGACCGACCCGGTAAAACATTTCGCATTCTCGCATGCTACCCCATCTCCTTCTGATGTTTCGTTGGTCCGGCCGGCCGCCTGCCCGACCCCTAACCTCTTGACACACGTGATTTCGAGTTCTCGCGCCGTAGAAGGTTCTCTCGGCGCCAGACTACAAAATATTGCGAATAATGAGGAAACTATGAAGACTTACCGACAGGGTTTCAAAATTATCTCCATCCTCTTTGAAGAGTACGACGTAGAAACGCAGCTTGACACTTTTCGATTTGCTTGTGTCGAGGAGTGGAGCGGATCGGATCGGAGTAGCGTAGGGGACAACCCCCCACCAATCAACCACGGTTCGGTACTGACTCCTCGAAACAACGACACAACTTTTGTTGTGTCCGAAGCTGTCGTCTGTCGTTAGTGTTGCTTTCAGAACATAACGATTTTTGGGGATACGGAACCAAGAGGTGTTTACGAAGTAACAAGACGGAACGAAAGTACTTCTGTACACAGAGCGCCTCTTTATTGGCTGACCCTTCGGCCGTTCGTCCCGTTCCAGGAAACTTCGTTCTGTTCCCGCTCCTTTCCATCAGAATGGAAAACCGGCATTGTTTCGGCCAGAGATTTCGATTTCATAGCATATCAAAAAACCATCACGGTCGGCAGTAACCAGGAGGAAAGGGAAAAAAAACGGATAGTGTATTTCGGCTAACGGAAGAAACAAAAGAAGAGCGGGTAGAACATGACTTTCTTGGTTTGCGCTGTCAATGTATGAATGAATGATGAATCAAGACACATTTCGATTGTTCTAATAGACATCAAATATTTATTCATAAGAATCAAAATTTCTTGATCACTATCTATTAGAGAAGACAGTAAGTTAAAATACCTAAAGAGGTAGCTTCATACTTCAAAAATAAAAACAAAATGATTTTTTTTTGCTGCAGTGGAGGCAGTTTATACAGACATTAAAAGAAAAATGTTGATACTCAAAATAAGTTGTTGAAACATCAGAGGGGAAAAAAAATCAATGTACTAAAAAACATGGGTATTAGAGTTTGTCATCTCATAATCAAGGCAAAATTAAGTCTGATCATAAAATACGAAAGGTGATTTCCATTAGATACGGCGTGCAACAGAGAGAAATGGAAATACAACTGAAAAATAGGTGTACAGGTTTTTAGATCCATAGAATATGGAACCTAGTCAATGATATAGATTAGTTGAAAGTCTTACCCAACCCAATTCCAATTGGTTTTGACACATTTCTAAGAGGCTTCAAAATTCAAGTTATAAGAAAATGTATGTCTGATTAATACATTTAAACATTCTGACTAAAAACTTTCACTTTAGAATTTGTGAGAATCAGCAAAAATAAGCTCTTGTACATTATAGGTTTAAATGGGTTGGGTAAAACCTGCCATGCATTATGAAACTGGTTTACAAACATTTCAAAAGAAAACAGGGTGAATAAGGAGTACTGTGCAACACTAAAATAAATTGAAGCCCCAAGTTTGTAAAGTCAAATATCTAAAAATACTCAATTGCACTGCAAAAACTGACATTGATTGGAGTATTTGAACAACAACATATTAATACCGGTGGACTTTTTTTTTTCTTTACATGTACTAGAGGGATGATGAATGAACATGAAGCATTTTTCACTAGAACAGAACAGAGAAGGTCTGCAACCCCACAAGTAGGCAACATTGAAATTAGTTACTTGATTTTTATTATAATAATCTTGGGGAGAAATCATCTGGAGGACTTTAAGTAGCATTAATTATTGCACAAGAGTGCTTACATCAACATCAAGAGTTATTATCTGATACCATGAGTTGTATAAAGTAACAAAATTGGCAAGCATTGTGCAAATGTAAACAAAAATAAGAAAAATAAGAAATTCCCTTACAAAAAGAAAAAAATAAATTGAGAATTGAAGATATTTTTTTTCACTTTCAGTGGAAAATAGGAGAGAGAAAATTAATGAAAGGCTGAAAAATGTCAGTGCCTCATTAAAATCTGAGTGCTGTTTTGGGTTCAGCACAGCTGGAATGTTTCCAATTCCAAATAAACAGACATAATATCTTTCTCTCCAAGTACAATAGCTACACCACAGTTCAGTCAAGACAATCCTATGACACTTTAATTGTTACAGAAATAATACTCTGTTGTGTCAATTATAGAATGTCAATTGTGGCAACTGCATTCAAAACAATCATTTTACTGACACCCATCCAAATCATTTAGGGGTGAAAGTACAAGCACAAAGAGAATGGAGACAACTTGCATCCACATGTTTATTATGTTTGTGCCATAGATGAAGTTTATTTACAAGTTGAAAAGTATAGAGAAATGTGACAAAGGTTGATTGAACAATTTACTTTACATGTACCGTGTGTCAGGGCTACGACACAACAGTGCGCGGGTTTGCCTACTCGGTCCGTCCATAAGACGCCATGGCCCCTAGAATAGGAAAACTCGCACCACTATTGTGTCGTACCCTGACACCCGGTACTGTGCATAGGTTTGAAACATTCTGAAAAAACACAACTATTTGAGATTGTACATTCTTGGCTTAAATGAGAGAACCAATCAGCTTCTAGAGAACTGTCATGAGACAAGATAGGGAAGTAAGAATGATTTTGTACCTACTGGAAAGTACTGACACAAAATTTTAGCCAAAATAACACACAGACCAAGTCCATAACTTCCGACAAACCTGGTACTTGAGCACTGTAGTGTCACTGTCCATGTTTTAAATCTTTATAAACGGTTATTACTCAGTATTTCTATAACCTGATATAGTTAACGAGGATGTTTGGCACGTCATTTGGCACTTCTTTGTCAAACTAGAATTGGCACACATCAAAAAGAAGCTTTCCTGATGTATAAGAATAAAACATACAGAAATACAATCTGGAAGCATACAAAATTTACATGCAGAGGATTCAACATAAAGAAAAACCCCGAAAATACAATGGGAGTTGGAAACTTCTCATAGCATTTCAGAAAAATTTCTTTGGTTGGTAGAAATGACTTAACTTTCATATTAAGAGGATGTTATTACTCATCAAAAGAGATACTGTAGCCAAATTAATTTTTACCAGGCTCTGCACTTCTTAACTTTCCAGTAAACTGATGTTTACACATTCAGACAATGATACTAATAAAAAAAACAACTTCAAATCTGACACAAACATAATAACCAATCAAAACCTATGATGATAACTGTTGCACACTAGCAAGAGTGTGTGAAACCATACTTTCTCAATTCTTCAAGACCTCCCATGAAATGGGTAACCCCTTTAAGCTGCCCTCAACGGCCTGTGGAAGCGCAAATTTTTACGCTTGCCCACAATAACCGGTCCAGAAGGACAAGGCGCAAGCCTGAGGAACCACATCTCTCCCAATCAGCTGGCACTGATGGGCAGTGACTTTGATTCGAGCAGTAAGACTGCAATGGCTGAAGATTTAACTCAACTCTGACGCTGTCATCTTTCAAACCCAGGGAGTCCAGCCCTCATAAAGTAAGGCCAAATTATCCAGATTGGTCGCTTCACTTATGATGAAGTCCACCTGTAACACGAGTTCCGGTTCAAGAGCAAACATCAGAAAATGTACAAAAACTGAAAAAACTGGTAAAACTACCTACTTCTACTACAGCACTTACTTGTTCAGCAACTGTTGAACGCCGAGCAGAGTCTGGATCCCTTCCTTCCAATTTCATTCGTACTCTCCTCCAAACACTCATAGCATAAGCATTTCTTTCCTGGACAGCTGTAAAAGACAATTCAATATTTCGTCATCAGTAAAAATATAGATATGCAAATACTAAACTAATTTGCTTTGGAGGTTATTAGTAATTAGATGTGGAGTAAGTTAGCCCACCTTTTCCTGTGTGAGGATCTCTTGCTAACTCCTTTTCAGAGCTTGGTAACCCTTTCTTTGGCGAGAGACACACACTACTTTGACGTACTAGGACTGGTCTCTTAGGCTTGCCAACCACCAGCTCATGATTTTCATCTGTCCCTAATGGTGTAGAAAAGCACAGCAGATCTTCATATATGGCACCTGAAAAGGAGACAAACTTTCAAAGCCAGAGCAGAGTAGAATGCAAATATTTCCCTTCATTGTAAGATTTCTAAAAGACTCATGCTTAGCAAATGCAAAGGAATCAATCGCTCTGTTGAAGACCACAAAGCATTAAATTTGCAGCTGAAAAGAATCCTTTGCAATGCAAAACATTTGTTTCACAGGCTACCAAAAAAAAAAAAAAAAATGCTTTGAATGAATTTCACAGTGATGGAGTGTGTTACAGTTAGATAGATATTTACCAGTATTATCAATCAATAATTGAACTTGTCCCAGGATTGTATCTGACTGAGTATGGACTAGATCATCAGTTGAAGTGAGAAGTCGAGTCAACAAACTCAACTGCTCAGAATAAGCACGATATCGTGTGAGGTAGTCTCCTAAACCAACAAATGCTCCATCTTCAGATTTGGCCATGGATTTAATAAGAGAACGAACATCGCCCATTAGCCGGTTGTGAGCAGCCAGATGAGTACGTAAAACAGAAACTTGGGTCTTAATGCTTTCTTGACTTGTATACACCATTTCTTGGGCAACAGCCATCTTCTGCTGTAGCATATTTATGTTGTCGGATATGGCAATCTCCCCTCGTTGAATCCAAGCCTTGTCAACATGACCTTCCAATGGTACCATTCTTAACAAACTTTCCTCAGCTGGACTCAAAACATCTCCAGTTTTGGATGTTAAAAGACAACTTTGCTCACATTGATCAACTAGCTGAAGAAAAGTTGTGTCCATTTGCATTCCAGCTGGACAGTTGGATCTCATTATTTCATGACGCAATATACTGCCGCATGTAGATGCCATTAGATTAGCCAATTCTTGTTCTCTTTTAATGCGCTCTTGCAATGCCTCCACAGCACAAGCAAAAGCAGACAAAACTTCATTTAAAGCTGGATTTGCTCCTGCAGCCCATTTCAATCTCTGTTCAACACTACTGACTAGACTACGTTGCTCTTCAACAAACTCAGATATCCGGGGTTGCAACATGTTCAGTGCATCATGAGAACGCTGGAGATCTCGCAAAAAGGCAGCTCGATTCAATGGTGGTGGTGGTATTCCTGGCACACTTTGTAGTACAACATCATGCAGCCAGTAATGAGTTGTAAGAGCAAGCTGAAGGCGCTGAACTGTAGCAGTTTGTTGATTAATAAGCGTTGATAAGGTGTTGTGGGCTTCTCTATGGCGCCAACAAGCCTCTAACGCCGACACATGGGCAGAAACTTGAGCAAGCATAGTACTTCTTATTCCACAACAACGTTCCACAGCCTTATGGCACAAATCTTCCAAAGGGACTTTACTTTCAGCTCCAATATCCCTTTGATCAACTTCACCTACAAATTAAAGCATTAGAAGATCATAAAAGTAAAAATATGAGGTCATTCTTAAAAAATGTGAAAATTTGGGAAAAAAAGTGATTATTACCTGTCACATTTAAACCCATTCGCTGAAGGAGTCTGCAAACAGCAACAGCCAAAGTATGTGTTACAACTCCTAGCAACATCCTGCTCACAAAGTCAGCTGTGAAGCGCCGAACTGGTTTCAAAAGTCTATCTTCATCAACAAGCATTGGAGGTGGTGGATCCCCTATTTCTGGAGGATCACCTCGATAGCATCGACCCACAGCAGAGCACATCCAGAAGAACTCACGCATAGTTAACAAACGTTTTAGAAGAAAAATATCTTCAAGTACTGGCCTGGTTCTTTCATCAAGCATCTTTCCCTAAAATGAGAAAAGAATAACAATTAAGACAGTTGAATTGTTAACAGTTAACAGCATGTTGAGTATAGGCGTTTTTCTTTGTTATTTTATGACCATAATTTAGTCAGACTATGAAGAAATACATCTTTTAAAAAATTATTATGAAGAGAACTTACAGAGAAAACCTTAGCCTCACGAATATGATCAAGGTTCCTCCAACATGTCGCAATGTTGGAATTTATACTTGAGAGTTTGGGGGCAAGCATGTGGCAGTCTAAGTACAACTTTTCAAACAATCCATTGAATCCCATTAGCAGCATTTGACCAGCACTCATGCCACCATCTGTGTTACTGCAACTGGTATCACCTGACTTTTGTAATAAAAGTTCATATTTAACACGTAAATCTGCTACCATATGATGAACATCATTGTGAGGGGACTGGAAATTAATAAAAATCATCATTAAACTGAAGGTATCATAAGTTACATCAGATAGAGAAATATTTTAGAGAGTGGTTTCCTTACATCAACTCCAATAGCAATACAGCTTAAATGAACATCTAAACGGTCAACCAAATCTTGTAATGGCATGGGTGCACTATCAATGACAGAGCACAAATCTTCTATCATAGCCATAACACTGGGATTTTCTGTTTGCAATGCTACTACAGCTTCGGGCAAGATAATTGAGGCAAAATTGGTATTTAAGTCCTAGAGGTAGAAAGAATACATGCATCATGGTTAAAAGTTGCAACAAGTTTCTTCTCTCTTCTTACAAATAAGTAATAAGTACATAGTGGAAAATAAAAATACTGACCTGGAGAGCAACAAAAATTTTATGGATAGGAGTTATGAATTGAAGAGCATCAGGTGTCGGAGCTGGAATTAGAGAGCTAATCCTGGTCATCATTCCGCTGATAAGACACATATCATCTAAGAACCATTCTCCTTCCCGAGAAGTCAAATCTACTAGAAGATCTCCTGCACCTGATAACAAGTAAGTTGGATACAAAATGGTATAAATCAGATGCACCAGAGAAATACACTTATTTTTGTAAAGAAAAACAAACTTACTTGCAGATGCCGATTCCATCATGAGGAATCTTTTGTTTAGTGCAACAAGAGCAGTAACCGCTACACACTCCAACACAACATTCACTGCTGGATCACCCATACGCAATTTGTTTAAAGCAGCATCTGCTTCAGCACAAGCCTTATCAAGTCTCATGGCAATGTCAATGCTGTTCTCACCTCGTAGAAGTGAATAACTTTTCTGTATAGACAAATTATAAAATTGTAAAATACTGATAAAACCTTTTTCAAAAAGTCTGTGGAGGGAAGTCACATCACATAACAAGACAAACCTGCAATCGCATATTAGCTTCAGCTAGAGCATTCTGAAGTCCAAATGCAAAGTTAACAACTTGTTGGCGATGAGATGTTCTACCATTAACGGCAGGGGGTAAAATAGCACCAAACTCCCCAACAACTTCTTGGCATCTGCAGATCAAAGGAAATAAAAGATAAGAAAAAATGGTATAAAGTACAGTGAAAAAAGGTAAAAGAAAAGATAATACAATAAATGTACCTAGGAATGGACAAATCTTTTAACAATGCGTTTGTCCATCTTTGATAGCAGACTAAACGATGTTTGTTTATGTATGAAGCTGGGAGAAGACCACAAACTGCACAGTATTGGTTCAGGAGGTCAACACATCCTCGCATTATTTGCACCTGTTTCTGAGCCAAATTTCCCATGTCTGCCTCCCATTGCTCACACTGGTAAACCATTTGACCTTTTCCAGCATTCTGAAGAAATTCTTTCACTAAGTCAAAGACCATGTACCCTTCTTTGTCAACTGGAGCACTGAGGGAAGCAAGTTGGGGACTTCGGAGGCATGCCAAAGCACTCTGTAATCATAAAAAGGAAAAATTCAAATAGATTGTTAATTAGTTCCCCAAAATAAATAGGTATTGAATATAGTGAATGCTTACATTGTACTGCTGTAATTGCTGATCACATTCAAATTGTTTTTCAAGGAGGCAACTTCTAGCTGCATCCTGTGCATCTCGTGACTGGCGATGTCCAGCATAACGCATGGGCAATGTATACAAGGAATGTGTCCGATTTGGCACTTGCACCTCTGCCTCCTTTACCAATGCTAAGAGTGAGTGACAGTCCTGTAACTGATCTTGAATTGTCTGCATTTCTGTCAAAGACTGGACCCATCTTTCAATGAGAGTAACAATGTCCCCTAGGCTAACAACAACTTCATCACGGTTTTTGAGCCAGTCTGCTCTCATTTCAATTATTCTGATAGAAAACATTGTTCTTGTTACTTCTCGCTCAAGTTCTTTATGACTTTGCTTTGATTCCAAGGTGATAGCCTGACCGCCACCATATACAGCACCTGCGCAGAATAGAAACAATTATGATAGTAAACAATCAAGAAAATATCATTTGCTAAACTAATTGATGTTTTTCATACCAGCATATCCAGCTTCATTGCCAGTTGTCCAATCTATTAAAGGGTCATAGACAAATGCTTCCAAAAGGGTAAGTAGTGTTTCTCTACCCTTTTTCATAACTTTCAACACATGTTCACATGCTAAACGGAATATGCCCTGGAACATAAAATAAAATTACATCAAAAAGGAAGGTCTTAGTGAAATGCATGATTTTCAAAATTTAGTCAGAAAAAATGTGTTTGTTAGCCTAGGATCATTTTAATGGAGGGTTTGGTGTGGCGAGATAAAGTGATTATGGTACCAATGTTATGGATAGGAGTAATGAACCGCTATTGACACTAGGGCGTAGCTACACCACCCGACAGACAGAGCGCTTGCCGTTCGCCACCGGAAATTGAATTGTGGTGGATTGGCGAGGTCTCAGCGGAGGGAAGCCCCCTCCCCCTCCCCCCTCCGGGTGGCACTTTGCTAAATGATCAGTACGGCGACAGCAGGCCGTCCAGTGCCGGCGGCTCCGACACGATGACCCGCCCGCGCACGGCCGAGTACCGATCAATACGTCTAGAGGTCGACTCGTCTGTCACAGAGCGTCAGCGTCACATCCCCGGTCACCCCCGGCTCCGGTCGGCCTACACCCCCGCCCCGAGGAGCGTGTCTCCGGGCCACATCCCTCCGGCGGGAAGCGGCTGCTGCAGCCGCTCCGCCGGAGGGTTTGTCGAGCAACGGCGCAGGAGGGGCAGATAAGGACCAGCTTGGGGGTCACCGCGGGCCCAGGGCGCCCAGCCGCAGTCGATAAAGGGGCGCGAGCGCGCGATGGGAGAAGCGCCACCTGAAGGTACCTGAAGGCCGACACCGCATCGGCAGCACGCCGGGGATACAACAGCACCATAAAACGTCCGATAAGGCCGGACCGGGCCGGACCGGCCACCCGAAACGCAACGACGCAACCCACACACATTTCGGGGGGCTAAACCTGTTTGCTTGTTTGTTTTTTGTTCATCTTCATTATCAGCCAAGTTTAACGGCACTCCACAAAACCACCCGTTTCCTCATCATCGTGGCGGAACACATCAAAGACGACGAGATAGTGGCAGGACGGTCCCGCCAACGCCGCCGCCGCCGCGAAGGCGACATCACGGTTGCATCGAGTTCAGCCGCACATGGGAGCCCCCCGGCTGGATAGGCAACGCGGGATCGGGCTCGCATCGGTGCGACTGGGGTTGCCCGCCCCGCCCTGCGCCCCGCCCCGCCGCACTCCACCCCCACTCATTAAGGACCGGCGTCGGGCGGGATGTAATTATATTGGCGCCGAGGCACATGTCACTGCTCTAACGCACCCCGCCGGGCCCGACCCCCGCGCGGGACCCAGTACTGGCGTAAACACACTCCCCTCGCCCCCATCCCGCCCGCCCCTCCCCGCCACACCCCGTCAGGCCCATACCTGACTAGTGACGTGCATATTGAGGACCGCGAACAAGGTCGCCGCTTGGTGATTGATGAATTTGCGAACCAAAAGAGGGAAGTCAAGTGAAAGGGGGAAATGTGTGTGTGTGGTGGGAGAGGGGGGGCGAGGGTGGCAGAGGGCCATGCCATCGGGGCGGGGCAGGGCGGGGCGGGAGTGCGCCCGCTGATGGCGATACGCGAAACAGTCCTGGCAGCTTGTTTTATGCGCGCCGTGCCCTGCTGCCACGCCACGCCGCGCTTCGAGTGCTGCAGAGAATGCAGGCAGCAGAAGGCCCTCCTCTCTGTAGCACCAGCAGAAGCGCCGCCACCGCCACCACCACGCCGCCGCAGCACTGTCGAGAATAACAAGGCTCTCCGAGGCCGAGCCGAGCGCCGAGCAGGGCAAGGAAAACACACGAGGAAGGGACGGGGCGGTATATCGCGCGCGCCGGGTGGGCAGGGCAGGGCAGGGCAGGGCAGGACCGGGTGTCGGGCGGGTGTGCCTACCGCCGAGGGGCTCGGGACGGGCAAACAAACGGCAAACACCGCCGGCAGCCCGGCAGCCAGGCCTCGATTGGGTGGGGGGACTAGAAAATGACATGTGTGCGTCCGACTGGGACACGGGCGTCAAAACAAAATACGAATCGGACGTAAGCGTCAACAAACTGCGAGAGGTTTGATTTGAATCTCCCGGTTTGGCCCCCCGCGACGTCGGCTGTGATCCACGGGCGCACGGTGGCGGCGTCGAGCCCGGGCCGCGCTGCGCCGGCCGTTTGTTTACCCGAGCCCAAGAGAGCTAGCGAGCGAGCTTGGAGCAACAAATTTCCCAGGCTGTCCAGTCTAGTCTCTAGCCTAGACGAGCCCCCCGGCGTGGTTCGAGCGCGCCCGCGGGCCCGCCCAATCTCGGGCGAAGTAAGCGAAGCGATACGACGGATACGAGCCCCCCCCCCCCCCCCCGATACTCGATCTGGACCCTTCCGAGAAATGCATATGAATCGCGGCCACATCATTTATTTTGACGATTCGTCACATTTTCTCCGCAATGCTGCGGAAACCCAAACCCCGGCGGCTGAGCGCCGCGGTCGTCCACACACGACCGGCGCTCCGCGAACGAGCAGCCGACCACGCCGCCGGCCCGGCGGGCCCCGGGTGCGAACAGGTATCATAAACGAGGCAAAGTACGACGGCCGCGGCCTTAAAAAGAATCGAGGAGGGGGCCAGGGGCTGCGTCGGGGGTTGCCGGGTACGGCTCGCAACGAAAGGGGGACGCGGCGCCGCACGCCACGTCACGGCAGCGTGCGGCATTCAAGGTAAGAGAAAAGGGAAGTCCCGGCAGCGTCAGATGAAAGATGATGAGTTAGGGAGGCCCGCCGCGCCGCGCCGGCCACAGCCTCGACCGCGGCGAGACGATCGGCACGACAAATCCACGCCACCACAATAAAGAGAGTGTCACGGCTCGGGCCGCGGGTGCCAAGAGGTGGGGCGGGCCGGGTCAAAGGTTCTCGCGGCCGCGCCACGGGCTGCCGTGCGGGGCGCGGCTGGCGCGGCCCGGCCCGGCCCGCACCGCCGCGTTTTAGCCGCGCGGCTGAAAAGGCTCCAGTGCGCGACACCGCGGCTGCCGCGGCCCGGCCCGGGCGCGTCCGCCGAGGAGAGCGCTCGTCTCGCACTCTGTGCAAAACGCAGCGGAAAAAGGCCGTCGTTTCAGAACGCAGCCGCAGTGGCGTGGCGTGGCGGTGTGGCGTGGCCCACGACAACACCCGTGTTTGACGCCGATGCGGGCGGGCATGGGCCTGACGCCGCGAGAGCTCGCGACACCCGCCCCCGCGCGCGTCTTCCCCCCGGGCACGGCAGGCAGGAGTGGAGGGGCGCGGGGGCCTGGGGGAGTGCGGTAGCGCGGTAGCGCGCTTCTGCTCAGTCAGTGTTCCGTTCAAGCCCTCGCCGCACGCCCGGTCCCGTCCCGTCCCGCCCCGCCGAGCCCGCGTACGCCCCCCGCGGGGACCACTGAGCTGACCAGGGCGGCGGCCGCGGGGGCCATGGGGGGCACAAGGGCCGCTCGCGAGACCTGCCCCAGCCCGACGACGTGGTGGTGGTGGTGACGGGCTGCCTGCGGTGGCAATGGTAAGTGACTCGCAGTGGCTTGCAGTGGCGGGAGACGCTGGAAGAGTGGAAAGGGACGGAGCAAGTCGGGGAAGCGGCCGGCTTTTAGATCCCTTTCCAGGTGTGTAGAGAAAGGGGCGGTTGGTTCAAAACTACTCGCCACGAACCGGGTATAACGCACAACGCACATGACAGGGTCATTGTCCCTTTAACTTTGAGAGAGTAATAAAAGGGGGGGGGGGGAGAAGAGCCCTAAAAGTCCCTAAAAGTTTTCAATCACCTAACTATTAATGACCAAGACAGCTTTTCTTTTCAGGAAACGGACAAATGGACAAGACCTTTTCAACTATGTTGTATAAGACCAATGAAGAGATTACTGGCTATGCATGGAATGTGAGTGATGAGCATATGATAAATGTCAACCAATCTAAGCACCATACTGTGTGGATCACAGTAGAAAGCCTATTGCTTCTATGCATTCTGTGTGGAAACACACTCACAATTTGTGCTGTAGTGCTGAGCAGAAGGCTAGCAAGAGCAACATCATCACAGTTTGTTCTTAAGTAAGTATAATTATTTAGTTTAGGTGATTACTTATTCAAGTGAGGCATACAGAAAGGATTTTTGAAACTGAGACAGAAATAGTGGGGGAAAAGTGTGAAAAAGTTGCCCTATTTGATGAGAAATCCAAAGGAACTTTTTACTTTTGAAATCTATTAATATTTTATGATCCCACAGAGCATTCAAAGTTTCTCATGGTGCTCCCTTGGGTCAAATTACAAGTGTGGCACATAATTAAACGAGTTTGTTTAAATAGATTGTATTTCTGAAATTTGTTTTTGAAAAATGTTTGTTACAAAGCCAAAATCAGGAAATTTCAGTTTTAGGTCCTTATTGCCAAAAGACTTAAGACACCAAAGACATAAGATGCCATGAATTGAACATTCTGCAAGATTGGAAAAGAATAATATAAAAGTAAAAAGGCATTTAATTTGTCATCAGCCAGAACTGCTTTAAAGTACTATTGTATTTTTAATTCATTTTTTACACCCCCTCCATAATCTTATGTAACATTAAAACTTAACACACTATCTCATTATTGTTTTTTGTTTTTTTTTTCCAGCTTGGCTGTTTCTGACCTACTTGTTGGACTATTCTTGCCTTATCACATGAGTTTTTACTGGGATAACAACCAGGGTGCTTCAGAAATAGCTTGTCTGCTAAAATTTACTTGTATGGTGTTTGCATTTTGCAACTCACTATTCAGCTTGATATGTATAAGTGTAGATCGTTATATTTACATTATGTACCCTTTGCACTACAGCACACGAGTTACTAAGAGGTATGTAAAATATACAACCAGAGCAACTACAAACTTTAACGATAGATATAATATTCATATTCACTTCTTTCACAGGTTGGCATGGACAGTTATAGGAAGTGGTTGGATATACTCAATGATTATAGCTACAACACCACTTTATTGGAATAACTGGCCTGCACCAAGCTGTGAACTTCATGAAGTGCTACCTGTACCCTTTACAATGCTAGTGCTGACGCCTAATTTTGCATTAATTTGGATAATAATGTTCATGGTATATTGGAGGATTTGGAGGGAGGCTGCATCTGTCCGAAGAAGATGGGGAAATTACCAAGGGAAGCCTCCAGATGGAAAATCAATTCAGGTCAGAATGGCATTGCTATTATAATTTTTCAAGTACAACATCAAAATTTTTGGGCAATTCCAAAAGAGATTAATCCTTGCAGGTTGTGCTGCTTGTACTTGGCAGTTTCTCCATATGCTGGATGCCTTTCTTCACTGTTCTTATTCTACAAGCTTTTGGCTGCCTTCGACAATCATTTTCATCAACTCTTTACAAAAGTGCTCTAGCTTTAGCAATGACAAACTCATGGATGAATCCTCTGATTTATGCATGGAAGAACTCTGAGTTCCTCTCTGCATTCAGCCAGTTACTGCACTGCAAGATACCAACAACAGATCCTACAGGATGTGGGTCTATTGGACAAATTGCACTTGAAGGAGGACCATCACATTGAATGAAATGATAACAAGACAACAATTGACTGTCTTAGGAACTACGTATATTAACGCCACAGAATACCATGATCAGGCTCCTTTGCTTGTGACAAGTTTCATACCCCTTTTACCCATCTCTCATTTTCCTTTTCTCTTTTATATTTATTTTAGAATATTTTTAATTATATAGATATGGAATTTAAAAAAAGGGTTTACTTTTGTATGAAATCACTGATTGTAAACCTCAAAAGGGTTGAAATTACTTTGAATGGGACAAACTTAAAGTGTTTGTTGTGAGTGTGCAGCTGTATCATCATTACATCTATATCACTAGAATAAATTTATCCCCCCAACAAACTACAGTATCAAAATTGCATCTCAAAACGAAAATCTAAATTGACGAAAAAGTGACTCACCTCGACTCCAGTTACTCCTAGTGCTGCTTGAATGTTCGGCGTCATTCTGAAGGGAACTTTTTCTGGTACACGAAGTGTCTTTCCCTTCTCAAAGCACACATTGTAATCAATGTGGACAACTTCTCCACTTGACAAATCAACGAGGACATTGTCAAGATGTCGGTCACCCAAGCCAATGATATATCCAATGACGGACATAACTGCCACAGAATGTGAATAGGTTTGTAACGTCTTGTGCCATGAGCCTGCATTTGCACTGTGACACCACAGCTCCTTAGCAAGGAGCTGGGAAGGAGTCTCTGACATAAGCTCCTGTAAGACTTCTCTCAATACTGCAACAGGCCACTCTTTCCTGTTGTCTAGACCAACTCCCTTTTCTTTCAATCTGGGAGTAAGCTTTTGGTAAAAGAGCTCTGAAGGACGTTTAACTGCAACTGGTGTTGAACCATTCTTGGTTGCTTGAGCTAATGCTTCCCGCTGCTGCCAACGCTTGTAGAGGCCAAATAGAGGAGTCACATTGTCAACCCAGCTAATTAGACCAGACCTTGGTCCGAGGGGTATAACTGAATAATGCCGAGCTCGATATATGTTCTCTGTACCTGGAGTTCGCAGCATAGTATTGGCAATATTCAATAGCTGCATTATTCTTTCATCAAGATGAAGGTCTTCAAGGCCCTTAAAGAGGTAATTGTAGGCTTTTCCATCAGACCCAAAGAACATAAGTTTCTTGGGCTTGGTTTTTGTGGGAAGAATATAGATATGATTGTGTACAGAAGCTATGGTAATAATACATCCCTTTCCAGACGACACACCAGGCATTGCAATACATGTATCTTTCATAGCAGCCAATGTGGGACTGATGTCTTCCATTCTTAAAGTGTGAGCAGCTCGTTTATTAGCACGTTGATTCAAACGTGTCTGAAGTGACTTCAGAGGACCATGCCACTCCTCAGCACGTCTGCAATCCTTGGGTTCTTTCATAGCATGTAGAATGGATTCAATGAGTTTACCATTCCTTTCTTGGAACCATCGCTCATGGGGTGTTTCAGGAGTAACAGAAGTAATTGCATGAAGTTGCTCAAAAATAAAAACGAGCGGCTTCACAATAATGCGATACTTCTCAGAAATAAGCTTTTCTTTATCAGTAGTTTTAAGTGATGCATTTTGTTCCACACGAATAATTTCTGCATTAAGTTGGGAAACACGTTGATTAATTTCAGCTTGATTTTGGGTCAGAGTACCCAGCCACAACTCATCCCACAATAAGGTAATACGACGCAGTTCACAGACAAACTGCTGCACTTGGGAGATTGCCTCTGGAGCCTGCTTAGACAGTGTTTCAACCATGGCAAGAAAGCAATTTTTCAGAACTACTTGTCCACTTCCACTGTTTTCCTCTTCTTCCTCTTCATCATCGTCATCTTCATCTTCATCTTCCTCTTCTAAGCTTTCAACTTCTCCATCAGGAGAGAGGAATGTACCAAAAAGTCTGGCAGTGCCTGGCATAGGCATATGACGCAGTCTTGCTCCACCTGATGCTGCACCAACGACTGCTGGAAAAGTGATTAAATGTGGGGCATCCTCAGCAAGTCTACATAAAAGTTCAGCCACTCTGCGACGAACATATGCCTCAGGATGACCCATTCGCGAGAAAAGTTGTGGGATGATAGCTTTCCATGGTGCAGTAGGAGTTGCAGCTAGACCAGCCTCTAGTACTGACTGCAATTCGAGAGCATGTTTAACTACAAGACGAAGAAGTCTCAGAGATGCTGTGACAGTGGAGCAGTCATCAATGCAAGTCTCTTCCTGACCACACAATTGTAAAAATTTAAAGTATGCAATGGCTGAAAGTTGGTAACAGCTGTAAACTCTCTGCTGTGCTTCACGCCACACTCCTACCAGTCCCACAAGAGTATCTGAGCTGGCATAGTGAAGGACATCAACAGTGCGTAACTGGGCTTCCATCATTTCACTGGTATTAGTACTATCCAAGTCTAGGTCCTCTTCATCTGCAACAGCCCTCGTCTGACCCAAAATATTTAACACACTCTCTAGGTCTGAAGAACTTGAATCTTGTGGAAGCATAGCCTGAACACAAGCCTTGTCAGCAGAACTGAGCTGCCCTCCAATTTCACTGGTGACATCAACTGCTCTTCTTCCCCAACGGTAGCACCAGTTTGCAAAATGAGCCCATGACTTAGCCAATTGAGGACATTGCACAACTGCAAGCCGAAGTAGGCGACCAACAGTGGTATCAGTTGTTGGGATTATTTGAACACCATTCTGAGTAAGAAGACTACAATTTTGAATATCAAGAAGATCTGCTGCTCCAACTAAGTCTTGCTCAAAAAGAAGACTAATGGCACTGCTATTATCTCCCGAAACAGAAAGAGAGGGTTCTGCCTGAAGCCATTTTGAAAGAGTCAGCAACAGTCGAGAGCCTCGTTCTTGTAAGAGAGCATTTTCACTGTTGCGAATACTTTGAACACCATGAGCCACTACACAGACTGCATAGTCTTTCTTGTCAGCAGCGTGAAGAACTTTAGCAAGTTCGGTGAGTGACTTCAACTGAAGAGGTGTGTTTAGATCTTTGTTATTAATCTCAATTTTAGCAAGTTCTTCTAGTGATGATTTAACAGGAGCACCAAGCTCCCTTCCCAACAAACATAGTGCAAAATTCAGGTTCTTTTCTTTCCTTGCTGTCCGAGCAGTTGCAACACGAAGCTCACTGATAGATGGTGTCGGGAGCAAAATGCCCATGTGTTCCAAATATTCACTCCACCACAGAGCATTACTTAAAATTCCAGAATCAAGATATTTCAAGTTCAAACTTTCAGCTGATAGGGGCAAAAGCAGTGGACCAGTTTCACTGTGTTGGATATTCAGTAGATCAGCAAGCCCAGTTGCAGCATACTCAGTAACTGAAGCTTCAAGGAGTAGCTCTGATGTTGTATTTCTCAATCCTTCTTTTAGAAGAAGATGAGCATCATTTTGGCATTGCTCTACATATTGACTCCACTTAAGCCTGTAAAAATAATAATAAAATAAACGTTAAAAAACTAGATAGATAGATGTAAAGAAAATACACACAAGAGTAACAAATAGGAGGGGAGTACAAACTTTATATGATCATCAATAGGTACAGAAGCTTCCCCAGCTAATGCGACAGCAATGCTAGTCAGGTTGCTGTGAGCTGCACGAAGTATTTTCATAGTGTTCCAAGTGCGACGTTGAGTGATTAAATCACTTGCACTATCTGCAGTCCATTCCATTAAGCGAGCTGCAGCTTCATATTTTGAAGCTTCATAATCTGCAAAACCTTTGACTTGGTTGGTCTTGAGAGTAGAGAGCAATAACATTCCACCATTTGTGGGAAACACATTCTTTTCACTTGACTTCCATTCAGCTAATTTAACCCAATCTTGAAGTGCCCTGTAGCACTCAGATAGCTGATCATCAGCTATTTCTCGCATTCTAAGATCACAATCCCCTCCTGCATGGTCATTCTCACAGTCTTGTATCAGAATTTTAGAATAGCAATCCACAGCATGCTCCAGTCTACCAGCAGCTTGCTCAGCCAGCCCTTTCAATAAGGGCATTTTTCTCCCACAATCATTACGGCACCAAATGTATAGCCCTTGAATTGATTCAGATTGTTGCATACGATTGAGAGCACATCCTACATAGAGTGCAGCTCTCTCAAACTCAAGACCTTGCGTATTATTTGTTTCATGCAAGTGCTGGAGCAGCGCATGACCTTGTCTAACAGCTGTAGCAGCTTGTCCTGAACGCAATGCAACAGCAACAACAGCTAGACGGATTCTGGTCAGCCATTCAACACATGTGCTTCGATTTGTATGGAAAAAATTGCGCACCTGTTTAGGGGGTGGCTCAATAGCAAGAGCTGTACCATCAGCTGCATTGTAGATAACTTTTTCAAGTTGTTCCAGAAAGTCCACTAGAACACGGACTCTAATAACATCCCACGATTCACAATCATCAACTTCCCTTGCAAGGGCTTTGATAGCACCTTCAATTTTTGTAAATGTCTCGTGTGGCTTTCCTAATGGTGTCCTTAGCTTAGATGTGACACAAAACTGTGCAGCATCCCATGCAGCCCATTGCAAAAGGACTGGTTGGCAGTATTTTGCGATGCCATTCAAGTCTCTCTGATTATTGGAAGTCTTGCTGACATCTGGACCATTCTCTACATCACCATTTAAACTATTTGCCAGATCCAAGGGCCAAGACTGACTGAAAATATCAAGCAACCAACTACGTCTGAAATTTTAGAAGAAGACAATGAACATGTTTTAGGAGAATTCATCATACTAAAATGAAGAAGAGCTAGGATTGAAAACTTACTCTTCTTCTTCTCCATGAATAAGATACCACATAAACTGCCTAAACTCCTGTTGGCCCATGAGGCCAACTTCATTCTTTGAAAGGTGAGTGGAATGAGTCCAACGTATTTTTTGAGGAATACATCCATCTGGGTTCTACAGGAAAAGAAAAAAAAGAATGAGAAAATTGTGCTGATTTAAAGAAATTTGGAATGTTTGTATAAGAAAACTTAAGAAATAATTGCAGTAGTACACACTTGTATATGGATGTCAAAATTCATTTTTGCAAGAATTGGCAAAGTAATATTCCAGGGCAAGACTGATAACAGATGAGAGTAAACTGAAGCAACATCAGCATAAGTGGAATTGATGTGAATAAGACACAATTCCGTCACTGATGATAGAAAAGAAGCCTGCAATAAAAATGACACGAATTAGCTTTTTTTATTTAAAGCTTCTAAGCAATAAATCTATTTCTTTTTTCTTTTTTTTTTGAATGATTTAAAGTCATTTGTGAAGTACCTTCCAAAGAATATGTTGGAATGAAAAGATAAGTTGTAATGTACAACAAACAGCTAGCAATATGGGTGGTTTTTTGAGAGCTGAATGGCCTTTAAGAACAACAGCTGCCAATACAGCTTGAAGTTCAGAAGATTCTGCCAGTGTTGGTAAGTAAGCAGCACCTTGAGTTATAAGTTCACGAGCCCATGAGAGAAGTAGTAAATCAATCTCCATGGAACAATTCTGTAAAGAAAAGTGGAATTAATTTAACCAAATCTTAACAATGTTCATAATTTAAATAAACAATAATGAAATAATGTTGAAAAGGGGGAAAACAAACATCAAATAACGTTTCCTTCACAAGTAAAAGTATGTTTGAAAGGTTAGAAGAGGTTGGTGATGAAACCGGGACATCAGATGTTATTGAGGGTAGACCAGGTAATATTCTTGGTTTCCTGTTTGCTGTTCCAATCTGAACCAAGCCACTGCTGGATACAAAATTATTTGACCTATAAAAAGAGGAAAATTGTGAGAGGTGTCTCTGGACTGGCAGAGGGCAACATGAAAAAAAGTTCAACAGCTTACTTGGAGCAATGAGAAAATAAAAGGTATAAGACTGTGAACTGAAGGGATGTGTGTTTCCTTATTTCCCTTGGCTTCATTCTCAACGCCAGCAATTCAAACATACTTGGCTTCAGAGCCCACATACCAATTATAGAATTACTTGCATTAGCTGAAAATTTAATAAAGAGACAAACAAAGTGATTTTTACAGCGTTAAGATGTAATATCAACGATACAAGAAATTGTTATTTCTGTCTATGAATTACAGTTGCTAAAATCATCAAAGAAGGTTTTACCTAGATCAGACAAGGCACCCAGAAGGAAGAGAATAACCATTTCTGCTTCGTTTACAGAATACTTTACATCGGCAAATGGATTTGTTTGGCACACAAGTTCTACTTCTGGAACAACTTGACGATATGCTATTTCCAAATCACCCAACACATACCTGAAAGGGGTAAGAAAAGAAATAATACATTGCTCAGGACTTGGAAAAATCACAAAATGGAAGGAGAAAAGTTATAGTGGGACTTACTTATATGCCTCCTGCAGTAAAGGAATGTTCTTGAGGTTTAACAAGGCATGATATAATTTTAAAGTTGCTGATTGAACAGACTTGCTTGGAGAGAAGCGCAGCTTTATCACATTTGAATCTGGGCTTAGTAACTTCTGAACCAATTCCAAAGGTAGGTTGGCACTTACTTCGCGAACAGTCTGAGCACAAATGAGTACACACAACATAAGAATAAATAAATGGAAGCAAAAGTAGATGATAAGTACATTGAATTAATTGAACCAAGTGGAAAGAAAAATATACACATTAATCTTTACCTTTGCAATAACATTTAACACAGAGCAAACTGTAACATTGCACATGTCATCAATACGGCTCAACAACACATCAAACATGTCATACAGAAGATCATGGCCTGGTGTCGTTTTAGTTTGAAGATGAGACATGAGCAGCCAAATACATTCATTAGCTAGAACGGAAATTTTTTAATGACTGACAAGGGTATGACTAATTTAATTTTCAGATTCAGAGCAGGAAAATTTTTTTACCTGACATAATTAGGTCTTCATTGAATCTTACATCGAGTACAGACTTCACAGTGGTGAGCATTTTAGTGAGACAGTCACCAAGAAAAACCCAGGTGACTTGGGAAGAATTAGATGGGCTCATATGATCGTCCAAAGCCTTTGTTACTGTGTTAAAAGATCTACAAAGATCCACAAAAGAGAAAATATTTAGAAGATTGTGAGCATTTTAGAAATATACTCTCATTTAACTTGGAACCTTACTTAATAAAAGCTTCTACTTTGAACAAATAGTCTTGTGGTGTGGAGGACTTGGAGTCACTATAAACATCACCTTTGTTCGGAGATAATGATTTAACAAAATCCTAGATGATGATGAAAGGGTGAAAAAAGTTTGAGATAAGAACAGAACGCAATTAGACTAGCCAATTACCACAGATTAAATTTTGGAATATAGTTAACTTACATCACCATAAATTTCCATATCTTCTAAAAATTGGCCTAAGAATGTGATTGAAAAGTTCAATTCTTGAATCCAATAAGGGGCAAGTCGTTGTAGACTTTTTGCAGCATAGTCAGTCATCTTAGCAGTCTGACTACTGTCAATTAGCCAACCAACTAAAATATCAACAAGATCCTACAAGAGGAAAATACAAAATGAATTTTCTCAGAATGAAATCATTAATTGTTAAGATTACTTGTTTTTCAGTATGAATTTAAACTTACCCTAAAATAATCTGTCAAGGTGTCAGGATACAGGGTGGAGAGTTGCATGATGACTTCAACACTAGCAACAAATAAGTCAGGGAGGTCTGTGTTCTCTAATATATGTTGCATCTTCATCATGAGAGTCTAAATCAGATAGAAAGAATATAAATTGGATGAATAAAAGTATTCTGGCTCATTCTGAGCAATTAAACAATCAAACATACTCACCACTGAATAAGTTTTTAATTTAGGGCACTCTGCTTCCAATACAAGTGTCTACAGTCAAGATAAAAATGACAATTAAGAGTTAATTAAATCACATGTACAGTGTCACAAAAACATAAATTACCTGGCGAAGAGATTCCAGCAACAGGCATTTAACATCTGTGTTTCTCTCAGTTGTGTACTTTGGGAAAATCCAATCGACAAACCTTAAAGGTAAAGCAATTAAAGTGAAAACCAACTGAAAACTTATAAAACAATGTACTAAAACAAGGAAGGACAACTTACCTCCTGAATTCTGAATCAAGAATGTATCCTACATGACCAATCGAGGTAGCAACTTGAGATTTGGCACAACTTCCAGGTCCAGTGTGGAGGAGGTCAAGAAGAGCATCTAAGATATTTTCCAGGCATCTTCGAATGTATTGCATATTTTCCGGGACAGTGAGTGCATCCTGGAGAAAGGCAGTAAATGGAATATTGCATAACATGTACACTACCAAAAGAATTGACAGATTACAAACGTAACAGCTGTTATGGGTTTTACCTGCAGCTGCAAACAGAGCTGAATAAATTTGTCTGAATCTTCTTCACGAAACAAACGTCGTAGGACTTTTGATATTCTACAATCTTCAGGAACCATTGACCCAAGATCTGCGACGTAAACAATCATGTCATTAACAATAGTAAGCATTACCACAAATAACTAGTATGACACCTTCCTAAAGGTACACAACACATGAACAACGTAATCTTTGAGTATGACAAGATACAGTGAGCATAATGCAATAAATTACACAGAGTGTCATGGCAAAATAATGATGTTAACTTCACAAAATCATTGAATAAATTTGAGGTTAGGTTTACCTGTTTTGTTCTTGGAGTCTGCATGTTGTTTGGCAAAACCAGAGCCCGGATCAGACGTGTTTTTAATTATGCGGGAGCCGAAAGAATCTACCTCGCGATCTGACTTTCTATTGTACACACCGCGGCCTCTGTAAGCACCGCGTTTGTCCACAGAACCGCTCCCGCCCCGAGCCATTCTGAAATCATCCCTGGCACGGCCTCGAGCTTGTGTTTTCTGCTCTTTACCCCTCGCCACACCGGTTGTACCAACGGGCACAACCAGTTGACCGGGGCTCCGTTTGTTAATTTCCTTGTCCCCTTCTCCTTTCTCGAGTATCTTATTCTTTTTCTCTGGCTCCGAGTCTTTCTGTTGATCTTTAAGGCTTTTACAAGCCTTCACCTTGTTGATGTTGCTGGTGATCATCACCTCAGTATTTTTCTACATTACCTCTGTTCTCTCTCACTCATGACACTTGTACCGTGTGTTACTTTATGGCACACATTTTAAACAGCCGTCACACAAGAGGACAGCTCGTAATCAAATCAAATAAATCCCAGCAAACATATAAAAGCAACAGCTACACAACAAATTCACGCTGCCATTTTTGCATACGGACGACGACTTGGGACCGGATCGTGGCATGTGCAACTGTTCAATAGTTCATTGAAGTTGGTAAATACTTTAATCTGTGATATCTTGAACGTATTTGAGCAAGAAACTGTTAGGAAATAAAATTAAAATTACTCGTTCTGTTGATACACAAACGGATCCCTTTAATTCTTGATTATTTGTCATTATTTGCACTATTGCGTCTTGGTAGAACTGTCTAGTGCACCATATCCGTTTCCTCAGACACAGTCATTCAATCAGCTGCTTGAAACTTTTCCCGCCGGATACCATTATACGCCCCACCGTTGGTGGGAACAGAGGCGCCTACGAGTTATCCGTGTGAACAACATTAAAAATGTTATGAACACCAAAGCACCATGCACTGTGGGACAACCAGTTGGAAGAATGTACTCAAACATACCCGCAATATACTCGCACTGAACGGTGGCGAATGAGCACCTTGCCCCGTAAGAAGAACAGAAAGAAGATGGTGGCGTAGCGTAGTGCGGTCTCACAACAAAGCAACATAACCTGATACCAATATTCTCACATCTACGGTTTTGTGGACGTTATTTGATAAATTTTTGTTTGAAGTACCCACGGTACTAGGTACATATCAATTTGAAATATGATACTTTGACTAAAAACGATATTGCACGATGTGGCTTTCTGCTTTGTTGTGAGACCGCGCAACGCTACGCCACCATTTTCTTTTCTTCTTCTTACGGGGCAAGGTGCTCATAGCAAATCAAAATGTGAGTCAATCGAAAGTGGCATGTGGGTTGCCTACCCGGCCATGCAACGAGGAAACGCTTCAAAAGTGGGTCGAAAAAAAATTAAGGTAACGGTCGAATCAGCGCATTTTGCTTTCATCAGGGGTCTCTACGATAGGAGCCCCGAACTTGGTGGGGCTACATACTTCTTAAGAATTGTACTTGCGTTGGTGTGCGCACAAAGGTGTATGGGTGAATAACTCGTAGGTCACTGTTCGCACAACCAACTGTGGGGCGTATAGTATGTTATGATGACATGTTGTGGAGGTTATAGCAGAATTCATTGTAATGTTTGGCTTAAAGTCACTTTAATCCGGTGAATTAGAATGTTATCCTGTTCGCGATGAGTTCAAATGAAACAGCAGCGAATCCTTTTGATGGGGAAGAGAGCATTGACACGAAACACGAGAGATTCCAGAGTGATACCTATGATATCAGTTACCATGACATAGCTACCAAACTTTTGAATGACAACTTGCTTCTCACTGCGCTGGAACTCCATGCAGAGCTTGTTGAGGCTGGGAAGGAACTTCCCAAACTCCGAGTATTTTTCTCAAACCCAGGAAACTTTGAACAACTAACTGTCTCTAAGCCAGAACTTTTATCTTCACCTATTCGTAAGTATTCATAAGCAAAGCAGTCCGTCTTTTTACAAGTGCCCCATTTGATATTTTGTACCTTAAATTTGAATTTCAGTTTGTTTCTTTTTTCCAATATTTATTTGTTGAGGTGTTACCTGGGTAGGTCTTATTTTATTGTTTTTTTTATGTCATTATTATGTTTCCAGCACGCTCATTAAGTCAAGCTACTTTGGACTCTTTGGATTTGACAAGATATTCAGAAGATGGGGAAAGAGGAATTGATGAAAGGATTGCTGTTCTTGAATTTGAACTGAGAAAGGCAAAAGAAACCATCACTGCTTTAAGAGCTAATTTAACTGTTGCTACAGGTTAATAATTTCTCTTATAATCTAAACAAAACCAGTATTTTCATTACTTTTTTTTTAATTAACAATTATTTCATGTTTAGAGTCATAATTAACTATTATTTCATGTTTAGAGTCAGAAACGCTTACACCGGATGGCACAGCAGTAAAATCATTTGGAAGTGAACCTGTTAAACCCCATGAACAGCGCGCTCTCAATTTTCTTATCAATGAGTACTTGCTCTTACATGGTTACAAGCTTACATCAATTACGTTTGCTGATGAAAATGAAAAGCAGGTAGTGTCATTTTTCAAATCCTGGTAAAAAGTTTATGTCTAGATCCTGATTATTATATAAACCATTTTTCTTCCTAGGATTTTGAGGATTGGGATGATGTTGGTCTTAATATCCCAAAGCCAGCTGAGCTGCTCCAACTGTACCGTGACCACATGAGGCAATCAGGCTGCTTAAAACAGCCCAGTATGGATGAGGGATGCCAAACTGATCATTTTCCAGAGCAGATAGGGGATGGCATAGAATCCTGTGCCTCTGCCCCAGCTGAATTAAGAGAATTAACTTCAGATATTCAGCTATTAGAAAAGCTGGTATGCCTCTTGTATTAGTACTCTATCTAATGTATCCACTCATCCTGTGCATTGCTCTAATACCTAAATTATAATTTCTCATCATGCAGAAGGTGGATGTGGTGGCCTTACAAGAACAAGTGACCAGTTTAGAAATGAGTAAATTAGAGCTCCAAGAAAAGCTGTGGAGTTATGAAAGGTTTGTGGGAATTCTCAAACTGTACCTTAGTAATTTAAAATGCACTGATGAAGTGTTCATAAATCTTAAATTACAATACACTCTTTAAATTCAGAATAAATTTACCCGTGTTAAACTTTTTTTTCTGCATTTTGGCCTTCATCAGGTTAACTGACAACTCTGAACCCTTAGAGGAGCAAAATAATAGAGGTTTAAAAACAAATAAGGAGCGTTTTCAAAGGGATGATGAGGACGCTGACGGTTGGACTGCTGTTATTCCACTTGACTTAAGAGGTACATTTGTGCAGGAGCAGATTAAGGGGGGGGGGGG
>NW_026267266.1:64205-76315 GCF_000697945.3 Frankliniella occidentalis | reverse complement strand
CCCCGACCTTAATCTGCCCCTGCATTTGTGAGACATGCTTGTATGTTATGTTTTACTATCTTGCATATGATTGATGAAATAATAATACTATTTCTATTCTCCAATAGAATTACAGCAAACTATTAATGAGGAAGATCAAATATCAGCTGATATTGATTGGGCTTCAGTTACAATGTCCACTCCTGACCCAGTTAAAGTTACAACATCTGATTCACAGTCAGGATCAGGTTCTGGTTCAGCATGTGGAGCAAGTGACACAAGAGGTTTAATAATGGAAGATGAGGAGCGCATGACAGACGGAGAATGGACTCCAGTTAGCCTGAGTGCTAGTCAAGGCATTACTCAGGGTAAATCTAAAAGTTTACCCTCAACTATAAACTCAGAATCATTGCATATTGGCTTTGAAAGGTACTGTACAGTACTTCATCTATTTATCTTTTCCTCTCTGTGTCATGAGATATTGTATTAAGTAATTATTATGATTATTATTATTATTTGCTCTTTGTTTCACCAAAGAAAAATCTTTTGTAGGTCCTTATCGGCAGCTTTTTGTCAGGAGGTGTTATCTAGTTGTACTGTGGATACCTCACATTTTCCTGAGAGCCACCAGCACATTTTACAAATGCTAAACAAGGTCTCTGAGCTAAGAGGTCCTACTGGACTTACTGATAAATTACTAATAGATATTTTTGCTAAGACTGTTCTTAAACTCTTACCCTGTGTTATTCTAAACAAAAGAGAGGTTTGTATTTATTTTATTTTTCTCTATTCTTTACCAAAAATGATACATTTCAGTAACTGAATTTCTAAACCTCTCAGGAAGTGATACCTCTACTTGTAGCTTTAGTGAGGCTAAATGTGGATGGGAAAGAGAGAGATTCCCTTTTACATCAGCTCTTTAATCTGAAAAAGCGTCCCGATATTGAGGAACGGTGTCTCATTCTTGCTGGTAGGCTCCTCTATTTTATTTCCCTGAAAGTCGCATTAATTTTGTTTTCATGTATTTTTAATGGTATATTTTTTACAGGTTTGTTATGTGTTGCTCGAGGAATGGAAGCTGTACAAGTGGAGAATGAAGTTCTACCGCAATGTTGGGAGCAAATGAGTCATAGACATGTTGAGCGCAGACTACTTGTAGCTGAAGCATGTGGAATTCTCGCTCCATTTGTAACTGTAAGTGATTAATTTTAGTTGAATCCAGTCTCCTCCTAAAGATATTATTAAGTCGGCAAAGAATATTCTTAAAAATGTATTTTGTACAGGGAGCCATTCGGAACTCTTTAATGCTTTCAATGCTGCAACAAATGTTGTCTGAAGACCGTGAGGAAACAGTTCGAGCTGCAGTTGTTCGGTCAACTGCATTGATTGCTGCAATGAGTCCAGACTGCGATAAGTATTCTCAGGTAGTAATAGCAGTGGCAAAAGAAATTATAATTCTTTGATTCTTTCCTTTGGAAAAATGTCGAGATTTGCTTTTGTATCTTTCAGTGTGAAGATCTTGTCATATCATGTATCAGTGATCCATCATCTACTGTCATTCAGTGCCTTAACCAAACTCTCCTTCCTGTGGTGGCACATTGGGCACTCACTAGTGGACGGTTCCAGTCAAGTCTTTTAATTAGACTGATGAATCAGCTCTCTCTACAACTTCAGGTCTGCCTATTACTCATAGCCATTCTGCTTCACAGAGAGCATTTTCACAACTTATGTGATTCATTCTGTCAATACAGGTGAAGCCCATTGATTCGCCACGAAGTCCATCAGCCATCTCAACTTCTCCTGGTCAAACTTTTCAAGCAGCTTTAAATGCCACTGCAGCCTTTACAGCAATTTTGCCATATCTAGTGTTGTCCGTTGCAAATGTTGGATCAGTTATTGCTAGAATCTCACCTGACCTTCCAGCACCGCAGTCAAGTATGTGGGCAATATTTTAACTTTTTGTTGTTGTTATTCACTCTTGAGCATCCTACCAACACCTACTTGATGGTAGACAGAACGAGTATTGTTCTCAGTGCAGTGTAACCTCTCAACTGTCCTGTGTTTCATCTCAGAACACACAACTCCTCCAGACATGATAGTAGTGTCATTGTACAGCAGAAACACTGGTCCCAATTAACACAATGAACTTTTTTTCAGGTTTAATTGTATCATTTTGAGAACTCTTTACAAATTTTTCAGATATTTATCCTAAGTTTGTAAACTAGCTTATTGGTGGACATTTTAATCTCAGAAGACGCAAGAGCTACTACAAACATAGGAAAAATTAGGAACCTTGCTGTCTATTTCAACAATTAACTTTTTTCTCATTTATTAGTATTATCTTGAGAACTCTTGACAAAAATCTTGAGGGTTTTCAGTCCCCTTCAGTCCCCCGGCCACTGAGCCGGCCACCCTATGGCTCTGTTCAGTGTACAGGCCTCATTCCCCCCCGCCCCGCTCTTACTATTACCTATGTAGACTTTTACAAATATATGGCACTGAGTAAACCACTCGTCCTTACTAAACAGCACAGAGTGTAACAGGGACTGTGTAAAAAACAAGTACCACTTTAGTGCAAAATTAATTTGTGTTTCTTTCTCCCTTGTTTTTATTCAGTTAGGATTTCCTTTTTTTTCTGGATTGTAAAGTAATTTTATCATTTTAATTTGTTCCTCAGGAATTGGCTTCTCTGATTTATGCCGGGGTCTTTCCAACCCTTTGATTTTTCACCACGGTAGCATTACTGTCGGGCAGATAATAGCTGCTTTTGATGCCACTCTGAAAGACTTGGATCCATCATCTTCTTGGCCTGAGCTGTTGTGGATCTCTGATAAAATGTTGGTATAAATACCTGTACTGAAGCATGATCAGTAAATGGAGCTTTTATATGTAAGTTCATGATTCATATTCTTATTTAACCATTTTGCAGGCTTCCAGCACTAATTGAAGTCCTTTGTAATGTAACTATTTCTCAAGAAGAACTGCTAAATGCTTTTGTTAGCTTTTTCCGTTATATGTGTTCTGGATTTGGACCTATTTTTGTATCTAAACAGGTAGACTATAACCCCAATGTTTTTTAAAAAGTTCTAAAAGAGCTTTTGAGATATTATCGAACTGTTGTCTTTGGTGGGCAGGTTAAACCAGTTTTTGTGTCAAAGCTTCAAGAAATTGAGCAAACTCTTGTTGAAGTAGCAGGATCCAATCAGAAGTCTGCATGGCCATCTCTATCTGTTCTTGTTGTATACCTAGCTGGTGTTGTAGCAAGTGGACAGGTACAGTATAGTTCAAGTATCTATTTAGGTAGTTTCTAATCATGACCTCAGACATTTAAAAAAAATATTTTTTTTTTGCAGTCAGAATCTGACACAGAAGAATTGCGCAGCACTTTGCGGAGATTTTTGATGGCTCTACCTTTGTGTTCTTCAAATGCACCAAATCAGTTTGGAAGTGTTCCCATTGACGGTTTGCAAGCTGCAATATCTGCCATCTGTGGTTCCAAAAAAGAGAATGTTCATGAAGCAGTTATAGCAACTTTATGGGAAGGTAACTAGAGAAAAAATTATTTTTGATTTCTTACGTGCAGTTTGATGTGGACATTCCTTTAAATTTCAGGAGTAGTTTCGCAACGAGCTCTTGTGCGGTGTTCAACTGCTACTTTGTTTGCTGCTGTCATAGGATTAGTGCCGGAAACACTAATTTCAGCCAGAGTAGCTCCTGCTTTGGTCACTCTTGCAAGTGATCCGGATGTGTAAGAGTTTTTTTTATATCTATTATTGTTATGTAGTTTTATGCAATGAGTTTTGTCAGAATATTTTTTTTTTATAATCGCTCTTTAGTTAAAAGAAATTTTATTTCTTTATTTTGTTTATTCTATACTCCAAATTATAGGTCTGTAAAAGCCGCTGCAATACCAACATTTGGAAAGCTAATAGTAAGCACATCCACAAAAGAGGTAAGCATCAAATGTAGGTAGTTTTAAATTTAAAAAACAAACAAACTAATAAACGTTACAGTTTAAAGCCATAATTCATTTTTCTCTTGTGCCTCTACTAGGTGAAAGAGAAAATTTGCTTTCAGTTGCAAAGTTTATTATCTGATCCGGTTACCAGAGATAGTCATCCACTCCTCCTTCAGATTGTGTGTACGCTTGGTCAGGTTGTATCATCTTGTGATACTTCATTCAGAGATGATGGTTAGTTACTAGTTTTGCAGGTCTTGTATAATTTTATCTGTCATGTGTTGTATGGATCTTGTATCTAGTATACCTATATTGTTATCTAATATATTCTGTTTCATTCCTACAGTTATTATGCCCCAGCTTGCAGCATTAGCTGCTTATGCTTCTCAGCTTCAAAATCTCACTAGACGCCTGGACTTGGCTGTAGCCTTAACAGAGGCTTTCTCTGCTGCTGTTTACATCCCCTTCCCAGCATCTATATTGACGACTGCTGTTCTTCCAGGATTACGGTAAGAGAAAGTGTCTTCTATATATCCATATGTATCTCTCTTTTGCATTAGCGATAATTTCTTGCCGTTGACATCAAAGGGCTGTATTAATCAAAACAGATTCTATCAAAATTAAACTTTTCTATATTTGTCATGTAGATATTTGGAACAGATCAGTCAACAACTGCAACCAGTTCACCGGGAAACAATTTTGGCAATGATTAGGGAAGTTGAATCAAGGTCTGATGCTTCCCCTTTTCGTCAAGAGGAGAGGTAAGTACATTTTACAGTCTCATGCTGCATTTACACCTTTATTAGTAATTGATTTATTGCAATCATTCAACAGACGAACAAGCCGAAGTCTTGCATCGGCAACAGCAAATATGAATCAAGGTGTGGAGGACATGAGACAGCGAATGAGCAAGATGTTTCAGCCTAAAAACGTGACAAATCAGCCAGGTCTACCCAGTCTATTTCGGAAAAAGTAATTTATTACACATGCTGGGTTTGAGATGTAGAGGAGTTTGTGTGTGTAAAGTAGACTGGGTCAAATTCATAAAAAGTATTACTTCCAGTATCTCTATTGTAGGATATATAGATTTTTAAATTGAATTTCCTATTAGGGAAATTAATTAATGATGGTTTGATTATACTCACAATATTTTCAAGAAACTGTATGTGTGTTGAACTATGAATTTAGAGAAATTTTAACTATTAACCATGAAGTTGTTTTTATTACGAACCAATCTGTTTACGTTCTGTTAGATTTTTATGCTGAGTGAGACTGCAAGTGTGTGTAGACAGTGCATGCACACAGTGTATGTATAATTTTCAACATGAATATTAAGTTTTGTTATTCCTCTTTGATATTTCTGTGATGCTATATGGTTAATGACAAGATATTTCACTTAGAAATGATATTCCCTATTTTTGCCGTAAAGTTATATTTATCAGGTTATTTTTAATTAAGTTTCAAAGACTGGGATTTTTACTGTTTTATTTCTTTACCTGTGATGATGCACATTAAGATTGTGATCTTAGCTTCATTCCATGATATTGAAACTAATTTGTGAAGATGTATTCATCAAAAAGTGTGGAGATTACTTTTTGCTGTGGGGGCAGCTTTATTTACTCATGCTTGGTGCCTCTGTTTTAGGCTTTACTGTGATAAGGTTTTACATATCTTGATCAGGATCAATCCATTTTGTTGTGGGGAATGTTTTCAAAAGAAATGTGCCTTCAAGGAATAAGGACTATTTGAGGAATAATAAACAAAAGGTTGGGACTCAGAATTAGTTTTTAACTTGATTTATGGGGGAGACAATAATTCTATCTTCATTCTTACTTTTATTAATTGTAAATGTATAATACATGTTCCAGATTGATTTTGTGTACTTAAGAGAAAGAATTGTTGTTTTCTGTTGTTTTGCAGTTGTTTATTAACTAGTGAATTGATTATGAGGAATAATAAACGAATACCAGCAAAGAAAATAATGAGCCAATTATATAAATGTTAAATTTTGTGCCTTTCCCCTTTAAAAAAAAATTCAAACAGATAATTTTAAATCAAACAATGCTGCCACATTTTACCGGGTCGAGTAACACCTTCCGCTCTTGTGTTCAAACAAATTCGTCGATTTTTAAATAAACATAGAACATAAGGACAAACGCAAGATACCTGCTGGAAAGCCAAGCGCTTGGGTTTCCTATATATTAACTTTGATGTAATTGTGTAAATAAAATTTTCATCTAGTTATTTATTTGTATGCGTCATTTAAGCCCGTCCGCCGCGTGCTGCCAACCTGCGGAAGGGGAGGCGGTCAGCGGTTTACGACGAGCCCCTCTGTGGCCAGTGACACCATGGTGACACCAGCAGTCAGCGGCGGTCAGCGGTCGGCATCGGCGGGGACGCGTCGTGCATACGGGAGTGAGAGTCTCTCGGCGTCTCGCCTCCTGAGCAGCGACAGTCTTACTGCGTCGTGGCGAACAAGCGCGGAGTTGGTATGTCGGCGCTTAGGCCATGAGATAACTCCTGTGAAGAAGCACCCCATCTCGGCATTGGACGTTGCGGTCGTTTCCGACAGTGTGCAGGTCCAGCCGCTGTAAGCATCGCGCACGAAAGGTGACGAGAGCAGGATGAGGGCGTGCGTGGTGGGCGCGGGCGTGGTGGGCCTCAACACGGCGCTGGAGCTGCAGCGGGAACTGGGCGCCTCGCTGGACGTCACCATCCTGGCCGACAAGTTCAACGAAGAGACGACAGGCGACGGCGCGGCAGGCTTCTTCTTCCCGTCCACCTACTTCGCGGGCCCCTCGTTCGACGTTACAAAGTAATAGTAAAGTAATGCAACTGCTGTTGAGTGGTGTCTGGCCCAAATTGCCCATTGGCCCAAGCGATAAGGGAAGGGAAGACGAAGAGGAATGGAGGAGACTTCCTGGACCTTTCCCTTCCACGACCTTTCCCCGTCTAAGGAAAATGGCCAATCATTAGGGATCACCCAGAAAACACACTTGTCATTCGCAACTGGCAAGTCAGTATGTGCGTGCAAGACCCTGAAGCGCCTGATAGGTAGGCAACATCATGTCTGCAGTGCATGCGTGTACTGTATGGTGGCCTACCCCGAGTCTCACAGGCGCCGAGACGAGCTCCCGTAGCTTGCCGAATGAATCAGAACCAACATGCGTGCTTTCTGGACGATCCCTAAGGATAGGCATGTACTGGGCGTTTCTTTGCACATGGGCGCAGTTTGCGGGATTACAAGCTCGTTGAGGCCACAGGGGGCACGCGCTATGAGGGTAAAGGGGGTAGGCACACCCGCAAAGAGCGCATGCAAAGACACACCCGGTGCATGGCACACATTTTATCCGTTTGTATTTGTGGGTTGTCTCCAGACAATGGATTCGTGACTCGTTCGACTGGTACAATTCCGTGTGCTGGTCGGACCAGGGGCGCGCGGCTGGGGTGGGGGAGCTCACAGGGTACTTCTTCTCCAACGAGAGCCGCGGGAAGGTGTGGAACCCTCTGATGGAGGGCGTGTGCCCCGAGTACCGCGACGCCACCGACGAGGAGCTGCAGCTGCTCCCGGGCGGCGCGCGCTTCGGCTCGTTCGCCAGCACCCTGCTCGTGGAGTGCCGCTACTTCCTGCCCTGGGCGCTTAACAGGTGGGACTCGCCCAGTTGCCGTTAAGTGGTTCATAAATCCTAGAGCGCTTGGACTCGTTCCTCTCCGCGCTGAGCAGGATTCAGGCTGCTGGCGGCAAGATCCAGCGTCGCTGCGTGACGCGACTCGACGACCTGTCGGAGGACTTCGACGTGGTCTTCAACTGCACGGGGCTCGGCGCGGCCAAGCTGTGCGGCGACTACACCGTCATCCCCCTGCGCGGCCAGGTCTACAAGGTGAGGCCGTGGGACAACTAGGAAAACTAGAGCAAAGAACGGCAGAGTTGAAGACTTCTTTTGGGGGCCCACAGGTGACGGCGCCGTGGATCAAGACATTCACATGCTTTGACCGGGACACGTACATCTTTCCCAACCGCAACCAGGTGCTACACTGGGGCTGGTATGGTCGGCTGCTCGTCGACCCTCTTTCCTGAACACAGCTTTTCTCTTGGGCGCCGTAGGTGACAGTGGGTGGGTCGCGGTGGCTCGGCAACTCCAGCCTGGAGGTGGACCCGTACGAGAGCGCCAGCATCTGGGAGCGCGCCGTCCGCGCGGTGCCCAGCCTACAGGCCGCCCGCGTGCAGCGCCAGTGGGTCGGCCTGCGGCCCTACCGCTGTCCCGTCCGCGTCGAGGCCGACAAGGCTCAGCGCGAGGACAAGCTCACCGTAAGCCTTACCTTCGTGACTGCTGCACCTTAAAGTTGACAAATTTTGACCTCTCTTGACCTCTCGGCCTCAGATTGTGCACAACTACGGGCATGGCGGCTACGGCATCACGGCGGCCCCAGGAACAGCCCGGTATGCAGTAAAAGCCTTCAAAGACCAACACAGAGCAGGTGTCGGATCAAGCAAGCTTTGAACCACTTGAAATTACTAAAGGGTGCGAAAACAGAAGACTGAACGCATACATGTTTCAATGTGTAGGAACCCAATTACCAAAAAACCACATAGATAGATGTGAATAAAATTTTATACAAATATTGTACAAATTTTGGACTGAGTAGCAGTCTTTCATCCATGTATGGTTAACCATACTTAACTTTAAACAATTTATATAGAACATAACATGAAATATTAAAAAAATTGAAAATGCAACAGTATAAATAGGAGTGTGGATAGATTACCATATCCACCAATATGACAAATCTCTTGGCTGTAATTGTCAAAATTCAGGGAAACCACAAAAACACAAGCCCTTTCAGGTTGGCAAGTATGAAGTAAAGAAAGAAATAGAATGAAATCCATTAAAATTTGAGTGGTAGTAATAATTTTGAGTGATTCAATTGCTGACCAACAATTATTTCTCCTTTAAAATATAACCTACGCAAAGTTATAATAAATACTGTGAAATTTCTTTTCACCTCCTTTACTTTATCCCATCCTGAAATGGTACATGCCCACAACTAAACTGCAATTAGACTCTTGCAAAGTAGATATACAAAATATACAGATACAAAGAAATTTCTAGTTACTTGTAGACCACAAACTACGGTAACACAAACGCAATTCTACAAACAGTAACTACAGTATTACACAATATCATCACCTTTCATGCAATGAGGGCAAAAGAAATCATATGATATGAGTGAACGTAGACAGTACAAACAAATATATGACACAGTCAGTACCACAGTACACAAAATGAGTGGGACAGTGATCAGCTCTTTACAAAAGGACTCAATATGAGTTTTAACTTAACAGTTTGAGCATGTAGTAAACACTCTTAGTAGATAAGTATATTCAAAAAAAGGAGAATAATTTCAGAGATGCACTTTGTACCTGACTCTTCTTTGGTTGGCAGATTTCCCCCGACCTTCTACCACTATAAATCTTTTCTAAAGCCTTCTGAATGAAGACCGGTGTAGAAAATGATCCATGTGACCTGTAGCACAGATGTAAAATTAATTATGACCAAGATAATTATTATTATGCTCCGTCAGCAAGGAGGCTTACCAGAAAACCTGCAAACGAAGTCATAAATCCTTCTTTCGTTAGCTCCCATGCTCCTCCATACTCTTCCTCGTCAACCTTCTGAAAGCTAGTGCAGTACATGTAGACAATACCAGCATTCACCAAAGCAAATCTGGGAAAGATTAAGAACATTTATTAATTATTAATTAATGAATAAGATATAAACATAATTGAAAGTGAGACACTCTCTCAGGCAGAACAACATTCAACTTACAGGAGTAAAGCAACAAAACCTTTAAGAGGGATGAGCCCCCATAAAATACCAACAGCAATACCAAGGAACTGTCGAGCCCAATAGATAACATCTAAGAACTCCTCCTGAAAAATGAACAGTTTGAAATGTTAGACAATGAACTAATTATGGATTCAGAACATCAATGTTCATGGTGAAAATATAAGAGAGTGAGAAGCTCAAGAAGGCATTTGAGACAATTTCTCTGAAAACCGATCCACGAATGTACGAATATTAATGTCAGTAAAATTTAAGGGTCATTATTACGTGGTAAACATACCTTGTCGGGCCACTCAGACTCAGATTTGAATGCTCTAACCCACACCGATTCGAGTGCTGGCTGTTTAATGGTACTAGCACCATTAGAGCCATTCTTTTCGGTTGTCTTTGTTTTCGTTGCCATTCTTAAACTGATAGAGTGAAAATAAATTAGTAAAACAAAATGTCAAGCGTAATAAGTTCAGACTTTTCGGCAAAGAAAAGGTTATGTCCGTATCGTCACCTAGTGCCTTGTAGTAAACTTCGAAACGTTCCTCTCTTGCGGGGCACAAATCGAAGAGTGATTCGATTGACTCCAAACGTCCTAACCCCATCTTTCTACTGAAATTACCGAGTACTGAGTATTCAATTTGATTTGACATGCATTGCATGCATTGCCTAAGTTTTATTGATCTAGTCGACGGTTATTAAAATGAAGAAAACTCAAAAAGTCGGAGGCTTGGAGGGTGAAGACACATGTGATGGACAGATCAAAAATCAGGAGGGTAGTGTTGATTTAGATAATAATAAAACAAACGGTCAGGTTGCTGTTGATAAGGGAAGCGGCAACACCAGCAACAGTTCTGAAGAGATTGCTAATCCTCTTAATGAGGAAGATGATGAACCTGACATCATTGTTTTAAGGGAAGACAAGACATCAAAGAATAAAACCAAAGATGAAAACTGTCCATCAGAAGGATCAGAAGTAAGTGAACATTTATTAAAAAATGTAATACCATAGTAAATAAGAAAAACACTCTTAAAGTGCAAGTTTTGATTGTAGTTTCTTTTTCTTAGCCTAGACGGAGATCATCGACAAGACTTCAAGGCAAAAGACCAAAGCTTGTTGAAATAATAACTACCAGTGATGAGGATGAAAACCTGGAGAGTGATGATGATTTTATGGAAGAGAAGTCATCCAAGAGTAAGAATGTCAGAAAACGTTTTCTACCTGCTAAAAAAAAATCAAGTCTTCAGACAGCATCCAAAATCGAAGAAGTATCTGAAGGGAAAGTGAAATCAAAACGGTCACCAAATGAAAGCACATCCAAAAAACAAAACGATTCTGCCTCCAAAATTTCCAAAGAATTCACTGTATGGAAACGTTTTGATGTAATGTCTTCTCCTCCATACTATTACAATTCTACTAATTTTCTAATCCCTTGTCTACTTTCAGTCTGGGGCTTTTGTGGTCCCCAAGCCAGATTTTCATGCCTCAAGGACGCCAGCAATTTGGAGAATTGACGGCAAAGCTCTGCTTCAGAAGTATACTCATTTCGAACAAGATGGCCAGACTTTGTACAAAAATACCTCGACGGTAATTGCTCTCTGCTTTCTCTCAAGCAAAGCTTAACATTTCCCTAATGTTAATTATTTTCTAGTATTCAGGATGGGTTGCCAACAACAAGGACCAATATTACCCAGTTACAGTTGAATTCAAAACACAAAGCCGTAAAGAAACTATTGTTAAATTTTTGAGAGAAGCAATTGATGCGTAAGTCTTTATTTTTCCCTTTCTCATTGCTGTACACATCATTACCATTAACATCTTTTTGTGGCCTAATCCTTACTTTCTTTCCCAGTGATGACAGTGATTGACTGCCTATTTACCTTTTGTGATAATGGTTCTATTCTTAACCATCATTTAGTATTTACCGAAATGCTTTTCTTAAGACTGAAGAATTGACTTTACCACATTGTGTGCTTTACAATCATACCAAGCTTAAATTAATTATTTGATCACTTGACTTGCATGTCAAGTCTTCTCAAATTCAAAAGCTGTGTTTAGATTGGAAATAGATCTCATCTCTTCACTGTCGGATTTGAAACTAAAATTTCCTGTTTTGTTTCTCTTCTAGATAATAAGCCTAGACTATGAGTTATATTTTGTCATGATTATGTTTTTGTTACCTGTGTGTATGAACATGTAAATTGTAATTGTTCCTCACTCTACGTTGCCATGAGTTATTGCCTAAGTAGTAGATACTTTGTTATAAGAATTTTTGGTAAATTCTTGTTTAATCTAAAACTTTGTACAAAATTTATTTCCTGTTTTACCATTGACTTTT
>NW_026267266.1:54962-58660 GCF_000697945.3 Frankliniella occidentalis | reverse complement strand
CTCCGTCATCTCCGAGCATTTTAAGAGATCGCAGGTGTACATCGCTGTCTCTCGTTTCCCTTGAGAAGGCGAGAGAGATAGAAAGAGACACAACGATCTGCTCGGAGTGAGCAGCGATATAGTCCGGCCAGCCAGGTGACGCCTATGGCGTAGCATGGGCTCTTATGGGGCGTCACCTTTGGCTGGCCGGACTATACCCTGGGCCATAACCTCTGATCTCACGCACGTGACAAGCACACATCTCATTACGGACAAATTAGTAAACTAGCAATATGTAGAAATGTTGAATATTAGCAGCATGTTAAAATGTCGCTAAGCAAGCAGTCAGACTCACCGGTCAGGATGAAGCAAGAGGCAGCGATAACACAGGGTTCAGCCACAGCATAACGATCTCACTTCAACTTTCATAGCACTCCCGCACAACCAAAGTTTAATAAATGATCACATAATGTGCAACGGTTCATAATGAATTTCACTTTTCCTGACAACGAACAGGACAATAACATTGCACACACACAATTATTGATGACGCCATAAGCGGTGCATGGCGCGCTCACTCACGTCACATAGGCCAGCAGAGAGCGCTGGCTGGTGTTTTCTGACGCTCAGCAGACGACTTGTGTTTGTTTGAGTTCAGCAGGTTCGGCTCGGCTGTCATGTGCGGGCGCCGGGCAGGTTTCGTCGCTGTCGTTGTCACTTGGTTGTTGTTTGGAGATCCTTGAGACGCTACGCGTTTGCGTTTTACATTTTTGAGAATAAAATTGAAGGAATTGATACAGGTATGTAACGTCGTGTGGCAATCAAAATTTTGATCGTGTACGCATTTTAAAAAGTGGGTGCCTTTGATGTCGGCGAGTGCAAAGAGAATGGACGTTTTAGCGGTTAGGTACTCACAATGCCGTGCACTTTCGGGACTCAAATAGGAGCTTTCGGGTCTTATTATTCTTGCTCTCTTGTTATTTTGTTCCAGATGGCGACGTACCCGTGCCTCATTTGCCCTCTAGGGTTTTTCAACCATCTGGAGGCCCAATTACATATGCGGACGCACCTTAACGCAAACCCCTTCCGTTGCATGAGATGTGGTGATCGGTTTGGCACGGCGTCTGAACTGTGTATCCACGATAAGCTCAACCACAAACATCAAGACCAAAAGGTACATAACATCATTTTCAAAATCACCAGGCCCAAGTTTCATTTACAGAATTTACGATGCAACTTGCAGGCATGAGTTATTATTATCATTCTCACATGTCGGACAACTGAATTTCAATTTATTTGTTTTGATTAATTTTACATACCTTAGGGCCTTAGCTGTATTATGCTGCACAATTTTAGGGTGTCATTTACAGATGCACGTTAACAAAATTACACGTTGCATTTTAGTTTTGACCAAACAGAAGCAATAAGATTGTTTTTAAGTTATTATTATTTATGCTTCTAACAATTCATTGCAAAATTGAGGAAACCAAATATTTTCTAGTCTATTTAAAATTGTTTTATTCTGACAGATGTACACAATAAGCCTGCACCTTTTATGTTAAGTGAAAATTATATGTTCATTATCTTCTTTTCTGCAGGAGGCAGATCAAGTTATTGCCCGGAACAGGTGTCCGTCGGCACCCCCTGACTACGTTCCTCTGGACGATGATGGATCGCAACCTCAAGCTCGACGAGGGCGGAGGAAACAGCAACTCTCTGGTGATCAAGATGAGCCAGCTCGAGGACGGGCTCCGAAGAGGGCTGCTGCAGCGCGGTCGTCGCAGAGGGGTTCTCCGCGCCCTAAGCGTGCACGTCGCGGGGCTTCGCCCGCTAGGCCCCAGCGTGAGGTGTCTGCAAGACCACGTCCAGAGGTTCGGAGAAAGGCGGGGGCGGGACGAACCTCCAGGACCTCCACCACCACCACAGGCGCAGAGAAGCCGCCCGTGAAGAGGCGAGGACGTTCTAGCCTCAAGGACGTCGCCGACCTCTCCGTGGACTCGGGGCTCGGCGAGACTCCCAGTGTCAAGCGCTGGTCTGCCCCGTCGCGACTGGCATCGCTGCGGACGCCTACTACGAGAAAGTCTACCCCGACAAAGACTACTCCGCGAAAGACTGCTCCGCGAGAGTCTACTCCTCGAAAGTCTACTCCGCGCCGGTCTACTCCTCGAAAGTCTACTCCGCGCAGGTATACTCCTCGAAAGTCTACTCCTCGAAAGTCTACTCCGCGTAAGTCTATTCCGCGAAAGACTTCTGCTCGTAAGGGCACTCCGCCGAAGAGGAAGGCCTCGCCGCAAAAGACAGGGGTGCAGGCGGGCCAAGCAGCAGGCGCGGCTCCCCCCAGAAAACGAGGAAGACCACGAAAGGCATCTCCGAGAAAGGCTGCGCCACAGAAAGCTTCGCAGGGCACTTCAACCACCGCAAAGAACACCACTGGTCAGAAGGCCTCGCCGAAGAGGGCGACCCCGCGGAGGGCGACGTTGCGAAGTTCGACAGGCGCTACTTCCATCTCGTCTCCCTCATCCACTCCAAGAAAGACTGCGCCGAGAAGGTCTTACTCCAGGAAGTCCACGACGCCGATCCAGGAGCAGGGAGCGGGAGCGCCCTTGCCGAAGAAAAGGGGACGACCAAGGCGGGAACCCGCTGTCGACCAGGCTACTATCCCGCCGAAGAAGCGGGGGCGACCACGACGGCAACCTGGCGACCAGCCGCCTGCTGCCGGGGCCGGCCAGAGCCCTGGCCCGGAGGTTGATCGAAAGAAGCCCGTCCCGGTCTACGAGCTGCTGGACCGTCTAACAGCGTCCCTGGACAGCACCAGCCCTGGTGAACTGTTTAAATCGCCAGAGAAACCAAAGAAAAACAGGAAATTTAAGGAAGCGCCGCCTCCACCCCGGCGCTGTGAAAGTGCATGTTCTTTAGGGCGTCCTTTCGCATGTAATGTGTGTGGAAGGCGGTTTTCTCAGGAAATGTCACTGCTCTATCATAATGTTTACCATTCGTAGTGTCCTAATTAATTTGCCAAGTTATGTGATTTCTAAAGTGTACGAGACTGTACTATAATCGTGCCATTTTTGTTTTATTTTTTATTACTTTTCATGACCAAGGTACCTGTATGTAATTGACATAGTACTGTGATTAAAGCCTAACATATTTTATCTGCTTGTGAACATCTTTCAAAGCGGAGTAAGCGAAGTAGAGACCCGGAACGAGTGGATTTGCACACCGGGCCGGAAGTACACTAATAATTGAAACTTAATGATGTGGGGAATTGCGCGGCGCCAAGCCCTCCCCTCCCCGCCCCGCCCCGCCCACAATCCCATCCTCTAGCCCGGACTGTTTTTGAGTCACCTTTGTTAGGCTTCAGGCGCGCAGTCGAGTGTGTAGGCGTTACGTACGCTTGGGCGGGCCTGGGCGGCCTGGGCCGTCTGGCCGCCTAGTCTGGAAGAGTCTCGAGTCGGAGTTTGCTCTTTAGTAGAATACGAGGAAATATGCTGCCCATCGAGAGGGTCGGTGGGCTTAGAGAGGGGTCGCAAACAGAAAACGAGTAAAAGTTGACGAGACACGATGCAAATGATGAGAGCGGGAGAGGGGGGGGGGCGTTGCCTGACAGGTGGCGGCGCCCCGGGACTCCCTTCACCGAGGCCGCGGTGGCGTCGCGACGCCCTTCACCTGGGCGGCGTAACCAAGGGCGCTGCGGATGTGGGCCGCGTGGGCGTCCCCCC
>NW_026267266.1:52659-54912 GCF_000697945.3 Frankliniella occidentalis | reverse complement strand
AAGCAACTATCAAAGTCAGCAATTGAACTGTAACAAGAGGAGGTTTTACTTTATCTATACAGATTAATATTTGAAAGGTGCAAATGAGAGGGAGATGAGTTGATATAGGTACAACATAAATAGGTTCAAAATCAGGCTGTGATTATTAAGAGCAAACACATAACATTTCAAAAAGTAGTAAATTAGACAGTCTACATTAAGTAATTATTGTAAAATCTAGTTACAGAATACAGCACCTTGAAATGGTGAAATAGTCAGGTTAACGAAGAGCAAAGTGCACTGCATGCAAAGAGAAATTTAATTCTGTTGTTAAACAAGTAAAACAGAAGATAACTTGTTTTCAACAGGGTACAATAAAACATTTCAAAATCTGAAATGTTAATCAGAAAAAATTGTTGGATAAAATACTGATGCAAAAGAAAACAAGTACAACAAACTACTTGTGAAGCAAAGGTACCATTAAAGGTTAAGCACAACTATTCTGAGGGAACTCAGTTTTATGTTCTAAAAGTGCTAAAGAATTTGAAAATTTCTCTCTGCAAACTCTACAGAAGTAAGGCTTTGTTCTTTTAGTTTTCGACACATCCAGTCTTTCTAGTACTACCTTACACACACGCAATGACTCACTGGAGCACTTTGGAGAACTAGGTATGGGGATTGATTCAGATTTAAGGGGACTGCAGGTATTCACTTGGCCTATCTCTACTTCAGGAGATGCAGTAGGACTTCCAACATTAACTAGGATAAGAGAGCTATTCAGGCGCTCACTTCCTGTACGCTTAGAAACAAAGCTACCACCATCAACACTTTTTTCAGCAGCAGAAGTCGGTGCAGCCAGTGACGTTCCAGTTGATAGAGTAGATGCTGTTTCAGTATCCGTATCATTATTGGGGTCCTCAGCTGTGTCAAATAGATAAATAACATCTGGACCTCCTGAAAAAAAAAGAAGAAAATAGGCCGATAAAAATGATTTCAGGCCAAAATATTAGTTTTTAGAAGCCTAGAAGTATTTATTTTAATTTTGCCACCACCATCACTACTCATTTAACATTTAAAATACATCAAACGAAATATAGGGGCCCGAAGAAATTTACATTTATACATGCAAAAGTCAAAGTAATACGATCTTGAATTATAAAAACATTACTTTTATTTTGGATAATTATCAAGTTTGGTAAAAAAATAGGAATTCAAGTAACTGAGTTTCATCAGTAATTGGTCAAATTGTAGTACGGCTACAACACTGCCTCCATATGATTAGGGAGTTTGATGTAATTTTGACATCAATATGTGAAATCAAAACTAAATAAATTTCCTAATGAGAAATCCATCATGGTGACTGACAGTAATACAGCAGTACTACAATTTGATGACCAATTCTTGTAGATAAATCTCAGTCACTTGGGAGAGTGCTTCTGGCTTTACAAAGCCATTAAAGTTTCTTCAGGAGAACCCAGCATGGTTTACACTGAGGAATAGAAGTTTTGCCTGAAATAGAGAAACATTCCATGGAGAATTTGAGTAAACCATATAAAACTAATGTAGTAAGTATTGCAAATTTGTGTCGGACAGTGAGCTCTCCCTATTGCTTCCACACCCGTGTGTTGACCCACAAAGGCGAGGGGAGCTCAACATGGGTGGATGGATGGGAGGGTCATTATGGTCATGAGAACTCAGGCCTCAGAAACCTGAAGTTTGTAGGGAGAAATCACTGTCCGACCCAATGTTCAAAATTATACAAACCTGTATTAGAATTAGATGTTCTCGTTTTACCCTTGTCGGGTTGCTGTTTAGTAAGCTTGGGCTTGACAGGTGGATTTGTTTCAGCAGATGTGCAGTCAGACGCAGACGGCAGTTCAGCTGTGTCAGTCACCACAGGGGATACAGATGCACCAGGCATTTGCAAAGCTGAGGCCACAGGTCCGTCGGGCTCGGCTGCTGCTGAAGGCACACCTTGTGCAGGAGGCACAGCTCCGTCGGTCACAGGGAAGCCGGGCACCGACACCAGTGCAGCAGATGGCACAGGAGAGTCGGGCACTGGCACCAACACAGCAGATGGCACAGGAGAGTCGGGCACTGGCACCAGTGCAGCAGATGGCACAGGAGAGCCCGGCACCGGCACCAGTGCAGCAGAGAGCACAGGAGAGTCGGGCACTGACACCAGTGCAGCAGATGGCACAGGAGAGTCGGGCACTGACACCAGTACAGAAGAGGGCTCGGGAGAGTCGGGCACCGGCACCAGTGCAGCAGATG
>NW_026267266.1:51831-52609 GCF_000697945.3 Frankliniella occidentalis | reverse complement strand
ACCCGTCCCCTCCAGCACAGGACATGTGAGTACTCGGGCGGGCGGCAAGCAGATGAGATGACTGGACAACGCATGGCGAAGCGCTTTCACGCCATCGCGCTCCCCCGCCACGGTCCATCCCACCACGCCCCGCCGCCGCGCCCCGCCGCGCCCCGCCGCGCTCCGCCCCGCCATGGCCCGGCCCGCACTCGAAGCTCGCCTAACCAGCCGAGCCGGCCGAGGTCGACATCAGTTAGTTAGTTACATGTGGGCCGGATGGGCGCGCGGTAGTAACGCCTGTCGTACGGAGCACCGCGGAGCACCGCGCGGGGAAGCGCTGTCCACGCAGACTCCGAGGTACGTGAATGAGTGCCGTGCCGGCGGGAGCTTCTCCCCACACCACTCCAAGCTCGCTGTGATCGAGATGGAAATGCGTCGTCCTGAGAAGACGGAGAGGAGGACCTTCAGGTCCCGGCGAGGTGGTGGTGGAGCCGGCGCCGTGGCGACAGGGGCACGCAAGAGGAGCTGCTGATAACGGGGCGCCTCTTATCTCTAGGGCGCTCCCGGCGCCCTAGACGCGGCGGCGGGGTCGTGGCGGCAGCGGCGTTGTGCGGGCGACTCGCCCGACGAGAAGTCGGATACGACGCCAGCCCACCAGCTCCGTCGGGCGGAAAGACCCGCGCCTTTCGAAAAAAATACATCTCAAACTTTTCACATGCGTCCGTCAATGATGGTCGAATGACGATGAACAAGTGCGCGGGGCGGGGAAGAAGAGCGCTTGCGTCGCACCAGGGGGGGG
>NW_026267266.1:41173-49421 GCF_000697945.3 Frankliniella occidentalis | reverse complement strand
GGGGGGGGGCAGGTTATCGCCGCTAGAGCTCCCGGGCTCCCTCCACGCCGTGTCAACCGCGCTGCTCCGATGGGAAGTGCATCAGACCCTCTCTCGTGCGCCCCTCGTCCGGTCGGTCTTGCTGGAGCAGCGACACCGCGTTCTCCTCTTCAACCGATCTTAGCGCCAGCCACATTAGTAACCGTCAACTTCTTTCTATTTCTGCTGCTGGAACAACGCTCCAGGTACGTTCTCACCGTGCAAGCCACAGCGGTCGACGTTCACCCTATTATTTTCATCTAGTGATGAAAATCGCCCTCCTGCGTGAAATCTTCAAAGTTACAAGCTCAACCCCCCTCCCCCTCCCCCACCTTCACCCAGGTTTAAAAAGTTGGGAGCTCGTTGGCAGATGCCGTTTTGATGCCGATAGTAAAGGGAGTAAACAAAATTACGTCAAGTAAAAGTGTGCTTATTTGGCGCCAAAAGTAGCTCCTTAATCGGGCACTGGGTCGGGCATCGGTCTTATCTGCTCCGACCTTCCTAATCTATCGGAATAACACATAGACATAAGTGTTGTATTGGTGTATGGTGAAAAATTAAATGAGTTCTAGGCTTTCATGATGACCCAAACCAAAGCCATCGAGATATCACTTTTCTGAAATTTTTCTTTTTCAAGAACAAAAAATCATATCAATTGTCATCAGTTTCAAATTTTCTCGCGCCAATGATTTTGAGGGAATGTTTGGAACCAGTATTGCCTGCCACCTAGTGGCCGGTGTGTGAACCATATTCCATTGTTGCCAACACAAAGTCAACGACGGTTTGGGACTACAGTAATGTTTGTCCTTCTAATGGACCTGTTACCCCAATCAAAATACAGGGCCATTTACTCCAAAAGGCATGTGATGCTGGAGTCATATTAAAATTGATTTTTAGGAAACATACTTATTTTTCTTTTTGTCTAGGGCAGTTGGCAACATTTCATCCCCGGAACAAGGCTGTTGGATATTTCAAATCTTGAAATTTGCTGAAAACATTATCAATTCGACGTTAGTTTTGATGCCGTTATTTATTCCAGTGAAAGCCCAACATGTGTGAGGAAACCACGGAGAAACAAATGTCTCTTGACAATGTTTCTTCAAGTGATAGCAACGATATGCTTTGGGAAACCATGAAAATGGACCTAGATCAAAACAGGGCCTATCAAAACGAACAAGTACAAACACTGAAAGGGCAGGTAAGTTTTCATAACCTTAGCATTGTATATTTTTTTTTACTAATTTAGAATAAAAACAGTACCTCAATGTTTTTGTTTCTATGAGCAGACTGTTCGTCTCCCCGTGCTCGCCGTTGATCATAAAAAGGTGAGGAAGGTTGGAAGAAACTACAGGTTACATTTGAAACACATTGCCAAAAAAAAAGCTTTTAAATTAGCTGTCAAAACTTTGAGGACATTGTTGACCACCAAATCTAAGAAAAAGAGGAAGTCTCGACCATACCATACTGATTACATATCTACAATGAATTTCAAGGTATGTACATTGCGATTTCCTATCAGGCTGTATTCAAACAGTAAATTATATGCCCAACGTTTAATTTAATTTTAAAATTGTTCTTATTTGGTTTTGTCAAAAAGGTTTTTCGTGATGAAAACACAACTGTCAATGAAAAGCATTTAGAAAAAGAAGTCCCTCCTAATGATTCCGCTCTTAAAGACCATGGAGTAAATAATCGAGTTGACCAGTCTGTACAGGCAGGAGGACCCATCATGGAGGATAAAGTTTCCCAAACTGTGGATAATGGTTTGCTTTTGCCCACTAGATACGCATTTGAATTGGTTCGCCCATACATTCCAATTCATTTGACTCCAGCACATTTGTGTGGCAGTTATTTTGGCAAGGTTTCTGCTTGTTGTGGCAATAACTTGCACAATCAGATAAGTTCATGTTCAGTGTGTGAAACATCTCCAGGACACAAGCATGTTAATGGTGAACCTGGAATTTCGGCTTCCACAATTAACAGTACTAATCAAACTGCTACCAGTCATTATTCTCTGAAGGAGATATGTGAAGAATTACTTGTACAACTTTCAAGAAAGGAGCGACCAGTCCTCCACCACAAAGCGTGTGTAAATGACAATTTTTCAGTTAAGAGTACCTCTACTGCTGAAACGCAAACTGCAACCTCAAGTGTCACATTTAATAATATTTCTAATTCACTCAAACTTTCAAATTTAAAATGTGACCCAAAAATTCAGAATGGTGATGAATTGGCCACTTCCTCCTCTGTAGCTCTAAATTCACTAGCTGAAGCTATCATTACTATGCAATGCCAATCGACTGTACCTTCTGTTAACTGTTTGTTAACTTCAGAGGAGACTCCTCAAACAGTGCCTTCCCCTGTTTTATCAGACCATCCCATCACTCCTGACTTACTTCGAGACAGTGACAATGCTCATTGCAGAAGACTTAATGACACTCCAGATTCAGCTCTTCTTGCCAAGGTGTCTTGCCATAACTGTTTTTCGTAATCAATAATTTATTTATTTGTCTTTTTCCTTACTTTTTTGCTCTTTTACAGAAAGAGAAAATGAGACTGTCACTTTTTGAGGATGTTCCTACAAAATTAAATTCAGAAGGTAATTTTTCTCTCTGGTTTTGCATTATGCTGACAATGAGCCTTCTGCTTCTGAGAAATGCAATTTATGTCTGTATTTGGTTTTTCAGGTACCCCAAATCCCCAACTCGAACAGCACCAATCAGAGCAAACTATTGGTGTCTCTGAAATTATACATGGTGCAAAAGGCTCAGATGATATTGAAGGAAACTTAGTCACTGATATAATTTCAAGTACAACTAGCACACAAAGTAAAGTTGTTTCTCACTCTCGTGTGGAGCCTGGTGGTCAAGACGAGGTCACTAGTAATGAGGGACTTAGTCCAGTCTTAGATAACTTTTCTCCCAGTGAGCAAAATGCTAAAACAGAGCAACCTGGAAAATCTACTGACTGTGCGACAGAGAATCCTAAACAAGGAGCAAACAAAACTGCAGACAGCATCCCAATTAATGGAAGTGAAGAAATGAAAAATGGTGGAGATATTTCTGTCTTTTCCGCTCAACAAACTTTAACTAAAAAAAGTGATATTACTTCAGTCATAGGGTGTGTGAAAAACCCAACCACATTGCCAGTTGATTCAAACCAAGATGTGACAATGGAACCAGTTGTTCCAAATTCAATTAAGAAGCAAGGTTCCAAAGTTCTCTCAAGAATACACAATTTAGACTTTTCAAATGTGACCAAATCAGAGGTATGTTAAACTCTATCTATTAATTCTCTTCTCTTTTTTTTTTTTTTTTTTTTTTTTTATTTTAAATTTACTTGAGTAGGGTGGGTGCAGATGATATATTGATTTTCAAGAACTCTAGTTGCAGAATTCACCAGCTTTTGAAGAATTGGATCCCTCTGAAATGGAAACTGTTTTACTTATCTGGCGGCAGCAGGAGCAACTTCATAAAGATCAAGGGAAGCCAGAGTCATCAGCTCCATCAAGTCCTGGCAATGTCTTTAGGAAAGTAAACAAGCTTCAAGAGCTGCCTCCTGAGCTCCGAAGTACCCGCCAATCTCCACCCTCATCCGTTAAAGAGAAAAATTCTACCGCCTCATCAGCATTAGATATATTAGATGTTGAAGCCAAAAAAGCTTTATCTGGAGAAGATGATGATGATGTAAGATTGAAAGAGGTTAATTTTTTTTGTGTGTGGTTTTATCTATCCTAGGTTTACCTTATTGTTTTTTGTAAAGATTTCAGAATGTTCTCCTCACTGTGAAATTTCACCCCCTAAAAGACGCAGACTAAAGCTTAGACTGAATCCACCTGTTCCACTGGTCATACAGAAAACTAAAGAAAATCTAATCAGAGAAGGTGCTTCACATCCTATCTCCACTTCTACTCCTAATGGTACAGTATTCTATTTTTTAAAAAATATTGTTATCTTATTGCTTAATTTTCCTTCTGAATCATGTTGTCCGAAAATCCATCTGAAGGTATTCCTGTGATTAAGAAAGCTTCATCAGGATTGAGATCATCAAAAAGATTGAAGGCAGCGGCATCTCAAAACTCGAATGAATTAAGCGTTGATCAGACTATTTCTGGTCTTGCTGGTCTAGCCATGCCAAAACAAGAATTGAAAGATAGCAAGGCAAAAGTTTTGTTGAATAAAAAATGTAACAAAACGAAGAATAAGCAGGCTGATGAATCAGCTGATAGCACAACAACTATATCAAGCTCAAAAGAGACAATTGTGAAGAAAAATAACAAGGAGATAATGGCCAAAATTAAAGAAGATGATATTACCTCTAATGATAAGGCCATCTCAGTGAAAGATGGAGAGGACAAAAGTAAAACTGAACCTGAAGAAGCGATTTGTAACTCAACTGTATTGATCACAAAAGAGGTAAATACAAAGAAGAACCAAAAGAAAATGATGGATAAAATGAAACAAAGTGACGTCTGTCCTACTACTAAGGCTACAGCAGTGAATGAAGGAGAGGATAAAAATAATTTCCATGACCAAATACAAGAAAGAGTCAATAAGTTGAAAAGGAAATGGCTTAAAGAGAAATCTGATGATGAGATAGATGTTGTTGACATCAATTCAAGCCCTTCAGATGCTGCTTCAAATACACCCCCTGTCTCTCAGATAACTGAAGATGGTCAAGGTAATGTTACCTATGTACCTAAGTGCTTTTTTTAAAGCTTATTTCTTTTCTCTCTTATGGGCTTATCCCTTCCATCTGTCAAATTTTACAGATGTGTTGGTGTCAGAAGGCAAATCTGAAATTATTAGGAGTGTTCCTATCATTGAGCTTGGAAAAGCTCATGATTTAGCTACACACATTCTTTTGAATCCATGGCGTGGAATAAATGCTCGAAGAGTAACAAGAGGGTAAATTTTTAAGTAGAAATGAAATGTAATAAAGTAAGAATGGTTGCATCAACTTTTTAAGCAGTAAATTAATAAAATTTTATTTTGTCAGATTTGTTTGTCCCACCTATGAGTCGAAAATAGTTACAAGAGCTTTATGGGATTTACGTAGTAACGCAGACATCAGCAATGTTGTTGAGCGCATACTAGGATTAGGTTGGAAAGGTTTCCACCCGAGAGCAGTTCGAGCACTGGTAGGAAGAACTTTTTCTCTCAAGACTGCTACTTTTCTTCTTTTGGATACATTCTTTCTTTGTCTTGCCGTAAAATTATATTGTCACAATTCATAATTAAATTTCAGGTGGCAATGTTTACATTATCTTTCTCCCGTCGAGTGCCGTTTGTAATTGATGGTATGAAAGGAGAAGAGGATGATGCTGGCAGTCTGAGTAGTGATGCAGAGCATTCAAAGAAAAAATCCATGCCTGTTAGATTGGTAGCCACTAAACAAATGTATGATCAGGAAAAAATTCAGTATTTATTAGAAATATGTGTTCCTCCAAAATTGTTTGAAACTATTGGTGCCATTCTGATTTCAGATTCAAAGGAGAGTGTATTGAAGGTCTAAATGGTCTTCTTCTCAAGACTTCTGATAAAGAAAAGGAGACACTGCGATCATGGAACTTCCCAAAGCTTAAAGGACGGCGTGATTGGGTGCTATTTGGACCTCTTGCCTATCTAAAAAGAGATGAATCAGATTACAACACTCAGGTTTGTAAAAAAGAATTTTAAAAATGATGGCCTTTTGATTTTTGTAGCCTCTAGGCAAATAGAATGTGTTATCCTTTTCTGGTTTATTAATCTTTACAGGCTGTTTTTCTGAAAGATGAACTTATAGCTGTGAAAGCAACAAGGTTGGTATTATCTGGAGAAGTGTTGCTTGTTAGCTTTAAGGAAGTAGAGAGAAAATTTTGTATGTAAATGAGTACCTTGAGGTTTTTACATATCAGTTCCATTGGTTCTATGTAAACTTTATCACTGTCAAAGAATCGTGTATTCTTGGTTACTATCTAGTAATTTTTTCTAATGATTTGTGTGCCAGAGTGGTTTATAGGATAATTAATTTTTCACACTGTGCCTCAACTTTCAATACCCCAATGATATCCCTTATCGGATGTCTATATTCTATGGAAAGTTAATGTTTATGTATAAGTACATCGATGTACTTTTGTAGCACATCATATTTTTTTTTCTATGAATACTTCAGATGATTATTTATTCTGTTCAATCGATTAATCACTTAATCATTTTTTTTCCTTTATATTTTTAAATTCCTGTTGATTGATCAATACTCTATGATTGTTACTTTTGTTCAAATACATCTATAAACGCTACCGGTTCGTGTCTCATTCTCCCTGTACGTTTGAGAGCCAATGCACATGCGTGTTTCGGCCCCCCTGACAGCCCCATTGATTTTTCCTGATAGTCCTCCCGCGACCGCGACCGGACACTAAGCGTTCGAGCAAATGGCCGCAGTGATGGAATGGCCTGGTCACGGTTATCGCTCCATCTCCGTGATGGTATCTCTCAGCGGTCACGGAGCGGCACCGGCGCACCGCGTACTGCCCTGTACGCAACTTGAGGCGGGGCGGGGGCCGGCGGGGCGGTGGCGTTGTTGGGGGTGCAGCCGACGCGGCCTTGCCCTCCGCGATGACGACACTGTTGACGTTTCCTCCTGGTCGGAGCTGGCTACCTCACCGGCACTTTTTTTTTTGCCGCGCATTTCACTTGTCGGGAACTCCCCGCCACGGAGGGAGGGTGGGTTGCGGCACGACAGGGCATTAGCGAGCACGCGAGTCGCGGGGGCGGCGGCGTAAGGCCGCGCAGTCTGCGCCGGGAGGGACGCGGTGTCGGGGCAGAGTAGCAGCGCCAGGACCCGAGCGAACGCGCGCGCCGCAGCCGCAGCATGCAGCCGGTCCAGGGCAGGCACACGGCGGCCCTGCAGCACAGGCTGCCGCGCCGCGTCTCGGCGACGGGCTCGGGCTCGATGCGCTCGCAGAGCGCGCGCAGCGACAGGCCCCTGCTGTCGAGGAGGAACCCTCTGGCCAGGATCGCCTCCTACGTCACCGAGTTCTTCGAGCAGTCCACCCTGCACGGGCTGCGCTACATGATCCTGGAGAAGGGCAACTACGTCGAAGTGTGCGTAAGCTGCGGGCGGGGCCGGGGCCTGGGCGCCCGGAGGCGGGCCGCGCCGCGGTACAGGCGCGCTCGACGGGAGTGCCCGCCCGCCGGGCGCTCGGTGCGCGCCGGGTCTGCCTACCCACCGGGCTCCTGGTGCGCCGCGCTCGCCCCGCTTAGCTCGCTCACGCGTTGGTCTGCAGCGCGCTGTGGACCGTGGCGCTCGTCTCCTCCATCACGGGGGCCACCCTGCTGATCGGCGGCTCGTGGAAGCGCTTCCAGAACAACCCGACCGTGGTGTCGCTGGAGAAGGACTTCCGCCTCTGGAACACCAGCTTCCCCTCGGCCACCATGTGCTTCGACCGCAGGCTGGACAACAACAAGGCCTACGACTACATCGCGGAGTGAGTAGGATCGAGATGCAAAAGTATCCGAGTCGTCATTGATTCATTACGCTGCAGCAGTGCATGTTTTTGTTTCTTGAAGGAAATGGGGCCTGCAGGACAACAGCACAGAAGACTACATGCAATTCTTCAAGTTTGTCGAGATAGTTGCCAACGCTACTTATTCGTCTTTAAAGCCGTTCAAGGAGTTTGCGAGGAACAGTACTTTCAACAAAATCGACATGCTGGATCTCGCCGACCGGGTACGTACTGTGGACTGCGCGCCGGGAGGTAGGCAACCCAACTAACGCATTGGGGCGAAGCCTCTCTGTCTCAGTCCCTCAAGGGAAAAACGGACGAATTCTTCCACCACTTAATTTTCTACGCGTACACGATTAGAACTCACACTATTCTTTTTATGTGCAGGTCAACACTAATATATTTTTCCGCGCCACCGTGTTCGACACGTCGATGGCCATCAACTTCACCGAGGCCCTCACGGAGCTGGGCATCTGCTACTCGTACAGCGCGGTGTTGGCGCGCTACCTGCCGGTCCGCAAGAACACGCCGATCGAGCCGTTCGAGCCACCGCAGTGCAACTTCCTCAACTCGCTGTGCTACGCGCGCGTGGAGGACTTGCAGGGCCCCGTCAAGGTGAGAGGCAAAAAGAAAATCAGATTTTTAAAAAATGACAGAAAAACAAGGACAAATCAAAAGTCAGAAAAAAAATCACTAAAAAAAGTCAGTAAAAGTTGGAAGAATCAAGGACGAGTCAAAAAAAAA
>NW_026267266.1:35895-36611 GCF_000697945.3 Frankliniella occidentalis | reverse complement strand
GGGGGGGGCATCTTAAGGTGCGTCCATAACCAGGACGAGTAAACTATTAGGGAGAAGGAGAGAGAGGGGGAGGAGGGCCTTCTAAGAAAGCTGTGGGCGCGAGCGATACATTTACGTGTAGCACGCTGAATTGTAAGACACCCTGCCGTTCCCGTTCAGAGCGGCGTGGACGCACGGTACGGTCCGCTAAGTACCGATAATATTGCCTATCATTTCCGATTATTGTCTCGTTTTGGTAGCCAAAACCTATTGAGTTGAAGAGAAGGCACCCTACTTCACCCCCCCCCCCCTCCTTTCCCCGTACCTTCCCTGCCCCGCACCCTTATTTTCCCCTCTATTTTCCAATGATGGTACCGCAACGAACGGCGACAGGACTACTCCGGACTGAGCTGCTTTGTTTCTGGATGTCGTCAGAGTTATTAATAACAACGGGTATGGCCAATGAGTGACACCGTCTCTCCCCGGGGGTCAAGTCAGCTGGCCCGGTCTGGACCTCTGGTCTGGACTGGACGCGGACGCGTTGGCCCGCCCGGCCCGGCCCAATCCTAGCTGATCGCCGTTTGCATAAACACGGTCTCGGTGAATTAGCATGATTTTGATATCAAGGCGTCGCGTCCGAACGGCGCTACACAACAAGCTTTCGCGGCGCGGCGCCGCCTCGCGCGCTATGGGCCCGGGCTGCGTGCGCGGCGGCGGCCGGCGGGGCGGTCGGGTGG
>NW_026267266.1:34498-35845 GCF_000697945.3 Frankliniella occidentalis | reverse complement strand
CGGCGGCCGGCGGGGCGGTCGGGTGGGTCCGCGCGGCGGGCCCGGGCCCGGGCGCGAGGCGGGCGCCGCCGTCCCGGACGCGACCCGCGGCGTGTCGTCGGCTCGAGCTGGCGCCCTGCCTGAGTTATGGCCTCAGCGCGCCCCTATCCGACCCGTCATCTGCACAGATTTCTGGGCCTTCCTTTTTATTATTGTTTATTTCCTTTTCCCGCACGGAGACGCGTACGAATGGCGACCCCTGCCCGGACCAGCCCGGCGCGCCATCCTGACTAATGCGGCCCAACCATTTTCGAGCACCCGACTGTCCCACGCGCGCACGTCCCGAGCCCTCTCTGCGATCTCTCACACGGCCTGCTCTGGAGACCTCGCCCACGCGGGCGGGGCGGGCTACCCACCCCTTGTGTGTCCTCCTGAGGTCGTCTGGTACTCACCACGTCCGTGGTCGCCGGGCTCCACCATCCTCCGACGAGCTGGCCGTGGCTCGGGCCGTGGGCGCCGTTGGATTCGCCTTCCATCGTGTCACATGGTCGGTGTTCGGGGGCGGCGGGGTGGCGGCGCGGCGGGCAGGGCGCGGCGAGGGGCGGCGGCGCGGCGGGGCGGCTGGGCGCTGCGCGGCACCCCCATGGCCCCGAACCCCACCCCCTGGGGCCGCTGGGCGCGCGCGCGGGGGCTGGCCCGTAGGTCAGGGCCGCGGCCTGCAGCCCGGCCAGCCCGCGGTCACTCGCTGCATGCTGGCGGGATCACTCGCTCACTGGCGCGGTCACTGTGCGGGCTGGGCGCGGCGGGCTGCGGGCGTGCTGCCGCGGGGGCCGGCGAGCACCGGCGGGCGGGGCGAGGAGGAGCTTCACCGCGACGCTGGTCCGCCTGGCTGGTCCGCGCGGGCCGCTTGCACTAACGCGATATCCCTCTTCCTTCATAGAGCGGATAATCCCGCTCCCCTCCGCGCGCCTCCCCGCGGGTCCGCGAGCAGCGCCCGGGCCCCCCAGCAGCCGGGCCGCTCCCCGCCGCGCGCCCCGCCGCGCCCCGCACGCGCTCGGCCAATGAGGAGGTGCGGGGACGCTCGGCCGGCCGGCCACCTGGTCGCTAGCGCTCCGCGCGTGCCGCGGCCGCGGCGGCAACTACCGGCCGTCCCCTCCGGTCCCCTCCCGGGTCCCCGCGGGCCGCGATCACCGCAAGGAATAGGCATCTCCCCGCGGCGCGGCCGATTGCGATCCCTCGCCGACCTGGTCGTCACCCCCGACCCGCGGGGCCCTGGCCGCCCCTGGCCCCGGCCGCTGCTGACTCACCGCGCGGGTCATCGGACCGCCGCCCATGCCACCCTCACCGTGCTGGTACCCCTCTCTCTCC
>NW_026267266.1:30674-34448 GCF_000697945.3 Frankliniella occidentalis | reverse complement strand
CCCCCGCCCCCGACTACGCTACACTTTCCCCGGTCATCCCCTACAGCTCGGCGCGGCCCCACCAACGCTCCGGCGCTGCTCCAGCGCTCCAGCGGGCGGACAGCGGGGGTCGGGCCCGGCCCGCTCCAGAGGCTCCGCAGAGCGGCTCCGTCAGCGGAATGGGTTTAGCGAGGTTCAGAGTTCACGTTCCAGGCGTCGGACACCTGCCAGTGAGCCTGTCAGTGCCCACTAACGGAGCCTGTCCGCACCGGGCAGGGCAGGCCCCGGCAGGGCCGAGCAGGGCCGCGCTGGCCGCGCCGAGCGTCAAGCTCCCGCCTGAGTTATGCCCGACCTGACGCGCTTGTGGGCGGCTGATGCAAATCCATTGAGCCTTCCCTTCGCATCGCCAGCGGCAGGTCCAGCCTCCGGCACAGCCTCTGGTTCAGCCCCGCACGCGACGCGCGGCCCGGCTTCACTTCGGGGGTGCGTCGCGTCGCGTCCTGGGGACGACGAGTGAGATGATGCCGAGTCACTGGGCCGTCTCCGGCCGGGGCTCCTCAAGGAAGGACAAAGGGCCCCCGTGGCCACACACGCGCACCACCACCCCTTGAAAACTTTTGACACTTTGGAGTGTCGGTTGCATTTCTCTGCTCACCCGTACACACGCACACACAGATGCGCGTTCTCTCTCTCTCTCTCTCTCTCTCTCTCTCTCTCTCTCTCTCTCTCTCTCTCTCTCACACACACACACAGCACCCCCGCCACCGTGTGTTGCTTTTGCTTTCCGCTCGACTGGCGGGCGTGGCGGGGCGTGGCGGCCCGGACGGCTACCCATTGGATGTGGTTTGTTCTGAATAGCCCGCCATTGTGAGGGCCAAGTGATCGCTGACAGCTTTGATGACCACCACGCGACTCCGCTGTGCTGCGACCCGCACACGTGGCCCAAACACCCTCAGAATGGCGGGCGGGGCCGGGCGCGGCCGGGCGGGGCGGCCCGGGGGGATGGACTCTATGAAACCCTTACCAACCAGTCCACACAACACACTGCCGCGTCGCAGATGCCGTCTGTTGTAAGTCATTACCATTATAAGAATCATAATAAATATGCGGATCTGTCCAAATACCGGCGGCGCGCCGGGGGCCAAGGCCCGGCCGGGGCGACTCTCTACGGCTGGCGGGGGAGGATGGGACGGGCGGCGGCTCCGCGCGCATCCAGATCACGCGTGCGCACGCGATTTATAGTGATTAAATTCTGTCGGCGAGTGATTAGAATCGACCGCCTTCACACCATACCAGCCGAGCCGGCGCGGCGCAGCGGGGCGACTCGTAAAGCGCGCCGGCCGCGGGGGGTGGGGGCGCTTGGGCGGCGGGGCCGGGCCATCGCGTATGTGGCCACTTTTCAATTGAGACTTCACCGCACTCAAAAAAGGTTTAATTTGGCTTGGAGAGCCTTCTTTGACGTCTGTATGATTGTAAAGGCGCATTTACCGTTGGAAATATAACTCTTTTATTTTTTGAAAATAGTTCCTTACATGAGGGGCCTACACTTACAACCACCCTGTTACTGTGCAGATTTCCAGGTGTGATCATTCCTGTTCAGAAACTATTATGTAATATCTGAAGAAAGAACGGTGCCGATGGGCCATCCCGAGGCCATCCTGTGCGTATCGTCTCTGACATGGATCCTAACTCCGCGAAGATAGGCAACTGGCCCGCACGGGTGCATTCGGAACAGTATACCAGGTGGCTGACTCACGCCGCGCACTTTCGTTGTTATACTGTACCGCATGTACGAAAGCGGGCGGGTTTGCCTATCCTTGCATACTACTCTCGACAATGAAGCATACTGATCGCCTCGATCAGTGCGAGTGCGCCCCCCTCCCCCGCCGCTTTGCTCTCCAGGGGGGCTCGGTGCCGTTTTGGGCAATTCTTCCTCGAGCTGCCAATACAGTCGTTACACGAATGGACCGAGCCGACTGCGAATAAGCGGATCTGTAATTATCGACCGTTCAGCCCGTTATTGAGCCCCCCTATCCCCTTCCCCTCCCTCTTCAAGGGCGGCTGTTCGACGCTTCAGAGGAACAAGAGGGACGAGGAGGAGAAGGAGAAGGAGGTGTGTTAAAAGCTGTCCTGCAATCCGACACGATGCCCATTCTTTGCGCGCCGTAGTGGACGCGAGTGGCCGTGTTTGACGCGGCTCAAAAAGAAGTCTCGGGTCCGACGAGCCTTGCGCAGCGGGGCAGGAAAGAATGTGTCGTGACGCATGGCCGTGGTACCCCGGGCAGGCGTATACCGGGCCCTGCGCCGTGCCCCGCCCCGCCCCACCTCGCTCACTTGGCGAAGCCTTTGCTTCTCTGAATGTGTCGCCGGGTGTACACGCGCGTTTAAGGACCTATTGAGTTCCACGAGAAGTTGTAGTCAAATACCTTTCCACTTGCTCCTTGTGGCTCCTCGGCTGGCGTGGCGTGGCACGGCGCGGCGCTCCGCGCTGCCAACTGGGGCCCTGCTGATCCTTTGGGAGGACTGCTGCTGCTTGCAGTGTGTGCTGCGGAGTATACAGTACATCGCCACTTCCAAGAAGCGGCCGTGGCGCCTCGGGGTGTCGCTCCAAATTACTCGGAGTGGGCGCCATTCCCCCCTGAGAGCTGAGAGCGTCGCGTCGCGTCCCCTCGGCGTCGCGTCGCCCCGCAGCGCGCAACCCGACCCCTCGCCATTCACCGGCGCGCGGCTCTGCACCGGCGTGCCATTCCCTTCATTCATGTGTGCAAATGTAATAAACGTTAATTCGCCGGGCGGCGCGCGCTGGTCCTGCTCTATGCGTTGCATTGCTGCGGGGCGGTGGTGGTGGTGGTGCGCGCGAAAGGTCGTCCCGGGTGTCGCCCTCGCCCGAGCACCGAGAGCAGCGCCCCCGCCAGACCAGCAGCACCACCGCCAGCAGCAACAGCAGCGGCAGCGCCCAATTCACCGGATCCGCAGCGCGCGCAGAACAGGAGGAGGATGTCGTCTGGCTCCTGATCTGGTTCGGTGTCGCGCTGGGCCGGGCCCTGGCCGCCTGCCAACAGCAGGGGACCCTCTGGAGAGGGGCCCGCAGGGGACCTCCGCCCGCCATTGTTGTGGGGCCCGGGGGGCGCCACGCAGGGCACGGCGACATTGCGGGTGGATGAGGTCGCTGAAGCGCGAGGTCGTACGGCCGGCCGGGATCGGCCGGCAGCTGCGCCGGAGGTTACCGCTACCATCGCGAGACTTTTCTGCGAATGAGGCACGCTTGTTTGGCCGTGATCGGGGAAGGGATAGGTCGACCTTCGGGAGATGCCGGTCAGGAAGAGAATTTCGTCCCAAGAAAGAAGCCTTGATTTCGCACACGTCATTATTCGCTCGGGAAATACTGTGAACACTTTTTCGGAGGAATTATTGAATTTGTGCTCTTTTAAAACCATTCGGACAAAATAATACCTTTCCCTTTTGTGTGTGGTGCTAATTCGTCTCCCAACTTCACTACGAGTCAAAGGTCGCGGACTGCGGTGGCCGGCTGGCTGGCAAAATTTCCTGGGGGCGACTCGATCCGATACCAATGCCAAATTCGGGCCGTAGAGTAGTTCGGCGATGGGCCCTTGGCAGGCTCGGCGGGGACGGGAGCCGCGCGGCGATGGCAGGCGCGATAGGCGCGATGGGCGCGATCGTGAGCGTTATCTCAACGGGTCCCGGGGGCCGGAAACATTTGGATTCGCTCCAGAAGTAATGGAACCCAGGTCAGCTGCTCTCCGATCGACGGAATTTTTCTTTTTGTTTCACCAT
>NW_026267266.1:25974-30624 GCF_000697945.3 Frankliniella occidentalis | reverse complement strand
AAAAAAAAATAGAAAAAATCAGGAAAAGGGAAATTAAGAAAAACTGCAAAATCGGTACCCGCCTGCATGGAAGGAAAAGGATCCATCGGTTGCGGCCTGACCTGAGCTCTCTTTCTCTCTCTCCTGTCTGCAGTACTTTCTGCACTCGCCCTACGAGATCCCAGACTCGGCGTCCAAGCCCTTCACGGTGCACTCGCGGCAGGAGCGCGACACGACCGTGCGCTTCCTGGAGACCGTCGCCGACCCGGCGCTCCGCCAGCTGTCCAAGCGACAGCGCCGCTGCCAGTTCTTCAACGAGGGCAAGAAGCCCTACCCGGTCTACTCGTACAACCTGTGCATGATGACGTGCCGGCGCAAGATGGCCGTCCGCTACTGCGGCTGCGCGCCCTTCTTCTACGGCGACAGGGGTGCGTCCTCTCCTCTGCAAGTGCCAGGGGAAAATAGGCTTCAACTTTCATGACATTTATTTCTGAACTTCGTTTCACGACCACCCTCAAAAACTACTTCAGTCAACGTCGATGAACGTCAGTGAAATTCAATAGCAGTTCACCAATGTCGACGAATCAAAAACCATGAATTTCAATGAAAATTTACTCAAGTTCATAAACTTGACCGATGTAGTGTTTTTTTTTTTTCCGGAGCCTGGTTTCCATGTCAGGCCTGACCTCCCTGACGGTGGCCCGATTTGGGCCTCCATTTTCGCAGGTGATGGCGTCAAGACGTGCGACGTGGACGGGATGGCGTGCCTTGCGGACTACGGCGAGAAGCTCATCGAGCTCCGCGAGGAGGACCCCGAGGCGGACTGCAGGTGCTACCACTCGTGCGAGGAGATCCGCTACACGACGGACCGAAACTTCGAGCGGAGCTGGTGGGTGCCAAATTCACATTTGTATTTTTTTTTATTTTTTTTAAAGAAACATATGTGTACTTGTTGGTTTCGGATGTAAGTTTGCGGTTTCATATTGGTGAAACCGGCGGATGGCATGTGCCCGTCCGGTCATTCAGCCCGTCGCGATCAGCGACATTCCCGTGACCCTCATAAGTTTGAATAACCATAATCGAGCGGGCTGCCAACCGGGCGGAGCTGCAACGTGTTAATCTTTATTGGTTATAGCATTCTGTTGACTGCTCAAAGCCTGCAACGGGGTAGCATTTTGTCGCCTCTCCGGAGCTAAACGTTTCATTTTGCGATTTGTGGTTTGCACGCGCGATGCCTCGCGGCCTCGTAGTTGGGTGAAAATGTCGTTAATTTACGGCTCTCTGTTGTGAATGGAAGACCCGGGGTCATATTTATTTACGATTCGGCGCTGTAAATCGCGTCGCCACTTCCTCATAACGGCTCCATAACATTCAGCGAAATGAGTCTTCCCTGAAATTTACTCGCCGCGCGGTGACTTCTCTCACAGCCTCGAGTGATATTTATCGCGAGCTTTTTTTTTTCGCCAAAGGCTAAAGCGAGCCTGTGGCCGGGCCTGCCGGGGAGAGAGTAATGTCTAAGACGTGTGACACGTTTGCACGTGCGTTCCCGCAGGTCGTACCCCGTGCCAGACAACATCAGGTTCCGATGGGCCATCGAGCTGTACAGCAAGACGAGGTTGAAGCGGTCCATTATTTTCACCTTCAGCGATCTGCTCGGTATAGAAACGAACGTTCGATGTGCACCGCTTGTATTTTTCCGGCCTCACTTGGCTCGGCCTCACGCACATTTTCCTTGATCGACAGTGTCCTTCGGCGGCACCGCGGCGCTGTTTCTCGGCTGCAGCATCCTCACTTTCGTCGAGCTCATCTACTTCTTCACGCTGCGCCTCGTGTGCGCCGTGCGGAAGGGCAGCGGGAAGTCCCGAAACCTGTGACCCCCCTCTCCGCTCCCCCACATTTGTTATCGCACCCTCTCAATAACAATATAAATACCGAAACATTATCTCGCCGCTAGAGTGTGAAATTCTGTCCCTCATTGAGATTTATTTTCGTTCTCTTGCGTGGCGCTGCGCTGCGGGGGCTCCGATGCGCCCGCCCGCTTTTTTGGGGGAATTTTGTCGTGGTCGTGGTGGGACCTTTCTCGGTGGGTCCATGGTCGGGGCCGGTGGGGCCCTAGATGCGGGACGATGCAGCGCGCGATACGGCGAGTGGCGCGGTCCGCTCGCTGCAGTCCGAGTCCACGCGGGCCCGAGGGTGTCGAGTGTCGCCCGGCCACGGAATTTCGGCTAAATGTCTCCACGTCCATCAAAGTCTTGTAACGCCCCTTGTAGGTGGTCCCCGCGTCGTTGCCGGCTCTCCAAAGACAGACGCAATAACACTGTCCCTTTCTTGCCAAAGACTGAGTGCGTGGCAGGGATTTTGAAAAGAAGCGCTCTCTTCTTCTAATGCTTTGGTGGGAACGAAAAATAGGACAACTTATTTCAGATTGTGTCATAAATAACAATATAAAAATAATTTTATTTATATTAAAATACAAACGTTCCCCGCTCGTATATCTATCTTACATTACATAGAAGTTTTGAACTTTTAACATGGGAAAGGAGCCTTTGGCTACCTACTAATCTGGCCCTAAAACGAACTTAAAAATGAAAACAATATCAATGTGTTCGTGTTGTCTTTGAACTCGCTTTTATTCACAGAAAGTTTGCCAACTCACGATCTGCCTGTGACCCCCATTCAATGACAAAACAAAATCTGACATAAGGTCCATATCACAAATACTTCCTAAAGCCCGGCATTAGCAAGGGCCGAGCGTTAGATAGGGAGATCAGCACGGGTCAGGACAGGGACAGGTCGACGGGGGCGGTGCTGGGACTGGGTGGCCTGCCGGGAGTCGAACCCGGGCTAGGCCGCGGGCTCGGACGCGGGCTCGGGCTCAACCGCGGTGGGCTGTCACTGTCAGCCTCGGGGTCACCGTCGGCCGCACGGTCGCCCTCCCGCTCACTGACGCCCGAGTCGCTGGCGTCGTCCTTGTCCTCGGCGTGGTGCCTGCGGCCCTGCGCGGCGCTGGGTGGCGTAGGGGCGCGGGAGGCTGTGCGGGACAAGTCCATGGGCTGCTCCTGGTCCGCGTCGTCACCCTCGTCGAGACGAGCCCCGGGCGGCGACGGCCTCCCCAGGACCCCGGGTGGCGGGCCTCGCAGGGGCTGCGGCACCACGGGCGCGGCCTTGGGGTGCAGGTGGAGCCGTGGCGAGGCCGGCCGGGAGACGAGCCGCCCCCACTCGGGGCGCTGAGGGGCGGCCTGCGGGGCTGCTCCGGGCGCGCCCGGGGGTGGCAGGCCGAACAGCGGCGGGGGCACGCCGCCGTTGAAGGCTGCCGCTGCGGCCGCGGCCGCCGCCGGGAGGAAGGGAGGGAACGGCATCCCGAGGGGCGGGCCGTGAGGCGGCGGGGGCGGGAGCAGCCCCCGGGGGCCGGCCCACAGCATGGGAGGCAGGCCCGGGGGGAGGCTGCCCCCGTACAGCCCCTCCAGTCGGGGCCTCGGCCCCTGCGACTCCCCCTTGGGGCTCTTCTCCGGGGGGCTGGTCCGCGGCGGCTGCACTTGGGGCTCCCACCGCGGGGGCTGCTGGTCACCGTGCTGCTGCTGCTGCTGGTGCTGCTGCTGGTGCTGGTGCTGCTGCTCCTGCAGCAGGCAGTGGATCTTGAACCAGTTGGAGCGGCGGCCGTAGCGCGACCCGCTCTTGGACATGCCCACCAGCAGGCACTTGCGCAGGCGGCACGCCTTGCACGACGTGCGGTTCTTCTTGTTGATGACGCACGCGCCCTGGTTCTTGCACTCGGTGATGGAGCCCAGGTTGTTGTACGTCCGCCCGAAAAACGACTGAAACGGAAATAGTAAAACGTGAGTCTTTGACGCTTTCCGTCTAAGTTTAAACGATGTACTCTGCGCATAAAGTACTCTACCTTGCATCCTTCGCATGTAAATGCGCCAAAGTGGAAACCAGCTGCTGGCTCGCCGCAGACTCTGCACAGCTGGCTCATCTGCAAGCCAGAAGAAAAGTCTTGGTAATGTCCAGTATCATACCCAGTTGCAACCCTAGCAGTTGCACCATCAGCGGCGCGCCAGCCGGCGGGCAAAGCGCTGGGCTGCGGTGTCGGATGGGCTGCCTACCCCCGCGGCGTCCTGCAGCTGCAGTCCAGGAGGAGGGCGCGGAGAGGGGGCACCGCGACCACGCACTTAGCGGGAGGGGACGGACAGCGGATGAGCAACGGGCGCCGAAACGTCTGCGCGGAGTATAACTTTCCCCCCGTCGTCTCGGCCGGTAATTACCTCCTACCAAATAAAACCAGGTTTCAATTAACGAATTTTATTTATTAATCCCGGCCGGCGGCGCTGGCTGATTATCCCGATATCGCGATGCTGCAACGAGGCCTAACAAGGCTTTCATTTTGGAGATGCGGACCCATTCGCGACCCCGGCCCGACCCGACCCGACCCTGCCCGGCCGCGCCCCGCTGGCCTGGCGGACGTATAACTCATGCATCGGTATGGATCGCCTCTCTCTCTCCCACTCGCTCATTCATTACGGCAGAGACAGAGACGGGCGGGTCGCGGCGGCCGTGGCGTAGCGCAGCCTGCGCGAGCCTGCGCAGCAAGGACCGTGGCAAGGAGTGAATTAAATCAGGGAAATTTATGACGCGCGAGCGGCACGCGGGACGGGACGGGCGGGCGGGCGG
>NW_026267266.1:15929-20174 GCF_000697945.3 Frankliniella occidentalis | reverse complement strand
AAAATAGAGATCCTCGCGATCAGCTGCTGCTGCTCGCGGTTCACACCGCGGGGTCGGTCGTCGGTCTTTGTTTATGGTAGAAAAAACACTCACAAAAAACAACAACAAGAGTTGAGTTATATTTGGAGGTCCCAATCGCGGCGCGCAGAGCAGGTCTGTCGGACATCGACAAGAAGAGCAGGTCGCGGGGCGGCCGGGCCTCGGCACGGCACGGGGTCACGTCGCGAATCATCCTGGCCCTGACGGGCCGCGGGGCGCTGCGGCGGCGCTAGACAAGGATCTGCGGACGGCGGCACGGCGGCACCTGCCCGGCCAGCCTCCTCCATCGTGGCGCAAGGATCAAGGTTTGGCGTCAAAAGTCCCCAGGCCGTCCATCCTCATAAAACAACGGCTTAACGGCGGTAATTAGTTGCTTTTATTACTGCTCTCTCGGCGCCGCGCCGCGCGAGCACCCGGCCCAACCTTTCGTCGAATGAAGAAGGGAGACGGCGTGGAGTGGTCAGAGTGTGTGTGCGAGAGAGAGAGAGAGAGAGAGAGAGAGAGAGAGAGAGAGAGAGAGAGAGCAGGGAAGACCGTGTTTGCACGCACGGACGGACCCCCCGACGGGGTCTCTCTCACTCCTCTCCCGCGTGCAAGTTTCCGTCATATACGAACCATTCTGCTGGCGCGATCAAAAGGCCCTCTCCAATTTCCCCCATCGGCTGGTTTAAGTCGTATGGATAGCTCAGTGAAATGGCCTCCCCGGGGGACATTAGAGGAGACTAACGTTCGCTGGAGCTGCTGTATGCGTGAAAGTTGGGCATGGGTGGTATAGCACCCGATGGGGGAATGATTTTTGTCGGCGTAGAAATTCAAATGGTTGCACCGAGCGGATATACTGCCTTGTGAACCGAAGTGGACGCCGGACCGTCGTGCCTTCATAAAGTTTGGTAAAGGATGGATATAGTCTAGCTGTCTATTAGCCTAATTTTCCGATTCGACCGTTTGTCCCCACGAGCACGTCGGTGGAAGAACATAAACTACTTCTCCCGCGACCTGGACGAATTTCTATGCAAATGTTTCCGTTGTGATACACTTTTTTCGGGCGTTGGGAGCGCGGTCCCGAAGAAGAATAATGCATTTTATTGGCGTGTTTCGATAAGAACTCTTTTTCGTCGCCCACGGGCGGCTGGCGAAAAGGCAGCATCATTCGTCCGACGGCCCGTCGATATCGTCTTCGATCTCACAGCTCTGAGCTCGAACTGTGCCCGAAAAAGCGGTCGGCTCCTGGGCTGCTGGGTCGGTCCCGCATCGGCCCAAGGAACCCGCGCGACACCGCGCCTGTCCAAAAGCTCATAAATAGAGCCCTAGGCCCTCACACATAAAGTGTGCCTGCGGTGTGCCCCGTCCACACAGATAACAGCCAACAGTTTGTTAAAGTCGAACGGTGGAAGACAAAAGCGGGACGTGGACACGACGTCCTGGACACGCTCACGGACATGTTCGGGTCCCCGAAACAGGACGAAATACAATCCCATCGCTGCGAGGGGCTCCGAGGGGGCACCGGCCGGGGTCGGGTCGGCCCGGGTCGGGGGGGACGCGCTGCGAAATCTATGACCATACGGGACTAGAGAGAGAGGTCTCATTTGAAACGTCATCGTGGCATGTGGTGCACACGGCGCGACGTGGCGGGGGGCCGCGGCGGGGCGGAGCGGGGCGGCCGGGAGACCCCGGCGGGGCGTAGCGAGGCGCGCGCGACGCGACCCAACAATCTGACCAATCCTAGCGCGGCTAACTTTGTCCCTTGAATATGTCGCCCCTAATACGTATCTCAGCGCACGTTATGGCTTTGTTGCGGGCACCTGCGGTGCGGACCAGCGCACGCCCGATGGCGCGCCAGGACGCCGGTGGGGCAACGGGACGGGATCCCCGTTTCTTACGCTCGGAATAATATCCTTGTTAATATTATTATCATTGTCATTGTGATGTTTCGTGCCCGAGGGTATACGTGGTCTGGAGGTTAATCTGAAATACTTTCGCGAGTTCTTTCTGTCCCGCCCGATGGTTGTCAAAAACCACACAAAACTCGCTGGCAACTCCAACCGCGACAAGCAGCGCGACGCGAGCATCGGCGGTGTCTCAACTTTCATTTCTGAATTAATGTCAAAGCATTTCGGGGGCGCCTTGCCCGCTGTCGCGCCGTGTCCCGTCGCGGTGAACAAGAACACAGATTTCCATTCGTTTTGTTGCGGGACGTGTATAACGCCTTGTCTCGACGCCTGGAGGAGGCGCCCCTGCCCGTGTCCCTCCAATAAAAATATGCAAAGCCCAAACTTCTCACTTGCGCGGGAAGGGCCGGGGCCGGGCGGGGAGGATCGGGAGGGTGGGTCGGAGCCAGTAATTGGAGCCGAGCTGTTTGAACTGGTGCACGCTGCTGGCGCGGCTATGGCGCGCGCATGCGCCTCGCCGGGGCCGTCACGCACGCGGACCCCTTAAGGATGAGTCTACTAAATATTTATTTGGTCCATAAAAATATTGTCCCCCTTCCCCCCGCTATCCCAGCGTCTTGTCGCGTCGCGCGCGGGGACATCTCCGGCTCGACCTGCGGGGTCCATTAAGGTCTCCAGGTCCGTGGGGGGTCCGTCGGGGGTCCAGGTCTGGAGCGATCCTCTCGACGGGGTCGAGCGAACCGGCGGTCAAATATTTCAGGTTAGGTGATGATGTCCCCTGGCGATATCTTATGTAAACAAGGGTGGCGGAGGAGGACGCTTGTCGCAGGGGTCGCCGCTGGGACTCGACAGCCCCCGACCGGAACATTCGTCGCGACTTTTCGTCCGGCGTTTTAGAGTCAGAAATGCTTCAATGTTCTATTGGCTATGTGCAGCCTCTTCTTATTCCATTCAACCACTTTCTTCGTTAAACCTGAGACTGCAGGACTGAGGCCTGGCCTGGACCCCGGGCCATGAAGACGTTCAGCATCTTCAGGATCCGCCTGATGCTGTCGTCTTCTGACGCGGCCCGTGAAGTCGAGCGTCCCGTCCGCGCGGCGTGAGCAGGAACTGTCGGCCGAACAAACACGTCTGTCTCTCCGCGGGATGAGAAATTAATAATATCCGCTGCAAGGGCCGCGCTGCGCGGGGCGGGGTGGGGCGGGGCGGGGGACTGCGTGGGTGGGGAGAGCCCGGGCGCGACGGACAGCGCGATGCGCCGTTTGGGACGAGTGTGGGAACGCGCCGGGCGGGGCCGGGCGGGGCTCGGCGTGCGCCCCGCGGGGGAGCAGTGTGAGTGGCACGGATCGGTTCCATTCACTGGGGATTATTTAAAAGTTTTCGAATCTCGGTTGTTCCTCTCCGCTGTCGGCCCCCTCCGCTGCCGAGGCCTCCGTGCGCCGCAGTGTCGGTCGGGCAAGCTGGTCCGGGCGGCGCTCCAGTTGCGCCTCGCGAGCGCTTGCTGGCGCCGCTTGTGGATCACCTCGCCGGCGACGAGGACGCGCCGCCGCCGCTCTCCTGCTCTCGATCCTCGCCGTACATCATGCCCCCCCCCCTCCTCCTGCTCTCGAGGTGCGGTGGGGTGGCCCCGGCCTGGACCGGTGTTGCTGTTGTTAATGTCAGTGTCGCCATGTTAATGCCGCTCGTGTTTTCACGCTGATAACAGGGAGACCTACACCGGCGCGGCTGGCGCGGCCCGCTCGGCGGCCTGCTCGGCGGGTTGGGCCCGGGTCGGGTCGGGTCCGGGTCGGCCGGCCGGCCCGCCCGGACGGCGCCGCGGCAGACGCGCGGGGACGGACTGCTGCCATTCACGCGGCCAGCCTGCGCCTCTCACCCACACGACACGCCAAAGTCCGCGCACAGGGCCTGGTTACAGTTTCGCACCCGCCGCGTCCCGCCCCCGCCCCACCGCTCAGCGCATCGCGGCCCCTACGACGCCCGTCTTGTGTAGTCCGTCCCCAGCAGACTGACTCGCGTCGCCCCGGCCTGTATTGTATCACCCCCTGATCGTTATAGCTCCACCGTTTTGCATAATGGGGCCATGAAGTGGCGGTGAGGGAGGGGCTCTGCTGAGGCGAGGGGGCTCCGGAGGCGCGCGGCAGGCCCGCCTGGCATAGCGCGCGCGCGGAGGGCAAGGCGAGGGTGAGCGACGTCGGCGGGGTGGCGGGGTAGGGTTGGCCGTTGCGGCGAGGGGTCGAGCCCCGAGATATAAATTTCCCCCGGGTTTATGCTTTCCCCTCAAGTGCAGCGCACATACTGGGGCGGACGCGTGCTGCCC
>NW_026267266.1:13855-15829 GCF_000697945.3 Frankliniella occidentalis | reverse complement strand
TCGGCGACCCTGGCCAATGAATGGGGCCTCCCCCCTAATTGGCCGCGGTCACGGACAGTCATGGGCAGTCACACTTCTAACTCAAGCAAACATAACCCCTCCGGGGGGATTGGGTGTCTCGCTGCCTCTTTACGATCGATCACTCGTTACACGTCGCTCGTTATTCGGTATAAACTCTGCTCGACGCCTATTGGAGGGGGGCTCCCCTCGTGACCTCCAGGCGCGGTGGGGTCCGCGGGCGTGCAGGGGGCGCGGGTGTGTCGCCCGCCCGGGTCCGCTGCTGCACCGCCGGGACGCCGTCTCCTCGGCTGGCAAGACAGGCGGGTCGCATAGGCAGCGCTGCAGGTGGCCATGTTTAGAGGAACAAAAGAGGCCCTCGCGGCAAATCGGCCGCGTGCATACCTCACTCAGGCGGCGCATCGTGACCCGCGAGGACAGCGGGAGGGAAGTCCGCCACGGGAAGTCCTCTTTCGTAGGAGTTTTAGCGCAGCGCAGCGCTTGCGAGCTCGAGGAGCGTCCCCGCGCGGACTTGTTATTCCGCGGGGCGCAACGCACAGTCCGCCGTGTGGGGGCGGGGCGGGGCATACGGGGCACCCCGCCGGCAGCTTGCGCAACAACAACAACGCTCTGCCGCCGCCCCGCTCCACAAGTCTCGCCTCTTATTATTTGTTAGAATGAATCTCCTCTGGGCCGGGGGAATGCTCGCGCGCCCGCCGCCGCGCTGCCTCCCTGCTCGCGCGCATACCAATGAGGGTGATAACTTAGAGTATTTTGAAATCTATTTGGTGGTCGCATCGGTCTCAGCTGGGGGCCGTGTCTCCCCCGCCGGTGCGAAGCAACGCCCTCCTGGCCTGCTGGTCGAGAGTTACGCCGGGGTCGCAGCCTTTCCCGTCTCTGCGTCGCGGTTTTTGGATAGTGTCAGAGCTCATATACCGACACTCCTCCTCGCCGCGCCGCGCCATCACGCTGGCCGTCAGAGCCGGAGAGAACAAATTGGACGCGCGCGCGCCAAACGACTGATCGATCCATTTCGATTCGATTACTCGTTGACACCTCTCGGTGCGAGTCACGGCCCATTTGTATCGCCCGCTCACATCCACCCTCCTCCTCTCGCGTTGTGTTTTTTTCTCCTCTTCCACAACCGGCCATCATGCACCATATCGATATGACTCACACGCCGCGCCGCGCACCTCCGTGTGTCGGGGCGCGGAGCGGCGCGGGGCCAAAATATGCCCCATTTATAATGACTTGTGGTGAGGGACGAGGGGCGCGCCGCGGGGCCGCCGGCCGCCCCGCCGCTACAACGATACAAAGCGTGTCGAGGAACAAGGATTCAAACAAATTTTCGGACAGTCGTAAATTCTCCGGGCGAACCCCGGCGAGATGCTGTGCCATGCCGCTCGGCCTGCCCCGCGCCGCCGCGCCTCTGACGACCCGGGGTGTTGCGCCCCACTGAGAGCCGGGCGGTCCGCGCCGCGCTGCAACCGTTTAGGGCCATTTGGGCGCGTTAGCCTCAAAGGGCTGCATCTATCTCTCTCCCTCTCTCTTTCTCTCTCTGACACTCTGGCTCTCTCTCTCTCCCTCGCTGCCGTATGTTTTGGACGGGCGCTGTCTCTCCCCCACTGCGGCCGATAATTATAGGAATGTGGCTCATGACCGGCTCATGCCGCGATAAGGGGTGCGAGAGGGGAGGGGGGCCAGTCATGAGGTACAGTACCGGCCGGAGCGGAGCGGGGCTCGAGGTTTGAGTCATGGAGGTTGATGTGATACTCATTTCGATCATTAGGTTCGATCCGGGCATTGCGTTGCGTTGCGGTGCCAAGTATATCATGGGGAGCATCAAATTGATGCGCGGGTCGGCGCGCCCTGGCGCGGCGCGCGGGGCTCGTCCACGTCCAGCGTCCACCTCGTCACGTCGTAAAGCCCTCTCTCGGCGCGGTGCTCTCCCCCACCTCCCCTCACCTCCCCGATCAC
>NW_026267266.1:0-13805 GCF_000697945.3 Frankliniella occidentalis | reverse complement strand
GGGCACGCCTCTCTCCGCGGCCGTGGGGCGGGGGCGGGGCGCGTCGTGTGTTGCGTGTTCTAGGACGGGCCGGGCCCGGCAGGGGGAGTTCAAGGGGTCGAACAACACCTATCTCATCCCAATCATTTTCCGCTCCCAGTCTCTTGCAGTCGCCTCTCCTCGCGCTCGTTAGACCACCCCAATCAGCCCGCGCGCGGTGACCGGTACAACACCCTGCACTTATTTATCTTTCTGAGTGGTATGCTGGCGATTGGAGTAAAAGCTTCAAGCATTTGCATGTACCACTCGGGGGAGGTATCTTATTTGGGGCATTTGTGGTTAGATCGATTTCACTTATCCTGTACGAACACAATGTGTGCACAGCCCGGGTTTCGTTTTGAGTATTTCTTTAGTCTCTGCCAGAGGAACACATAGGGCGGGCGCTTGCGTGCGTGGTTTCTTTTCCACGAGTGACTACCGCGTCCTCAGTCCCAACACGACGCCCCGCCCGTGTGCCCGTGGGGCTGGGCGCCGCTTGCACGCCCGGGCCCCGCCCCGTTCACACACACACCTGTACTTGTGGACGCGTGCACCGACGCACACGTTCAATCATTTAATGAACGCCCGGGAGAGGTGCGCGCGCCTTATCCGGCGCCGATCTGCGTCGCGTTTCGTGACTGGTAGGTGTTGAACAGCGGGCAGCCCGTGGCGCTGCGGCGGAGCTGCGGCGGCGCTGCTCATTGGGCATTAGGGGTCCCGCTAACGCGCTCCGGAGCCCTGTAACGGCCGCGCGGCCCGCGCTGGGAAACCTGCGCAGCTCGAACTGCTCGAGCTCCGCAGCGGCATGAGAGGAGAAGAGGAAGAGGCCCGCGTGACAACTGGCCCCGAAAGAATCCCCCCCCCTTTCCCTCTTCGTTGTGTTTTCATCAGAGCGCGCGCATAGAGAGGCGTAAAAGCGCGGCCCGAGGCTCTGATTTCACCCTCCAGTATAGGCTTCCACGCCAGCCTGGAAAACCGGGCTTCGTGGAGCCATTCAGTCGCCGTAAAACAAAACCAAAAAAAGCAGCTCTACAAACTGTTTTAAAAGGCGCATCAATGGGCGGGCGCGGGTCGGGCAGCTCCGCGTCCACAGCGACCTGGACGCTCGCTTATCGCGGGCTCACGCTGACCGTCGCGCCCCGCACGTCCCGAGACCCGGCCCGGCACGGCCGTTGAGATTTTTCTGAGATTGTCGAACCATCAATGAAACTCTATCATAAATAAGGCTCTCGGTCGCGGCGAACCACCACCGTTTTCAGGAATATAGTGAACGGACACCGAATTGTATCTTTTTGACGGGATCAGTTTCCCCCTACTGGCTTGGGGGCGCGCAGGTGGGGCGTGGTGGTGGCGTTGGCGATGCCCAGATACCGTGACCCCGCGCACAATGCCGGCGTAACGAGTGAGGCTAGGAGCTGATTCGATGTATCGATTGGATGTATCGATTACGACGCCCTGACAGCCGCACCGCTGTGTGGCCCGGCCCTGTGCAGCCTAGCGCGCACGCGAAGTCGCGGTTCTCCGCCGCGCCACCCATTCCCACAGAGCAGAGGCCTGGCCCGAGTCGGGAGGCGGGCGGCGGCGGGGGGAGGCCGTCGACGCAATCGCACATCGGGGCGGTATGACGGCAAAATCTCCCCTACTGTTTCTTTACAGAGAAGCCAATCCACTTAGTTTATCTTGTGATCATTCATATTTTTCGTGCCATCGAAGAGGCAGGCACCCTCTCGGGTGATGCGGGCGCGTGAGACGAGTGAGACGCCGGGCAGTGCAAGGGCAGGGCCCTGCTGCAGGGGGCGGGGGCAGTCTAGAGACTGGCCGTGGGACGTACAATTGGTTGGCAATCGGTAATTGTACACGGACGGGGTACCCGTCGCGGGAGCCCGTGGTGGTACCCCGAGGTACCGATGCTCCATGTCGGGAGCTCGCACGGTCCGCTGGCGGCTGGTACAGTCCACCAAAGCAGCAGAGCGCGCGCCCGCTGCACAGCCCAGCCCGGCCCGAGTGCAGCCTGGGCCCCGGGCCGGGCCCCCGGGCGGGTGCGGTATCTTGATGACGGGACATGACAGCGGCGGCGGCCGCGAGCGAGCCCTCGCCGTACTACCGGCCCGGCCGAGGGCCCGCCCCCCCGCGCTGCCGCGCAATCTGGAATCGAAAACTGAGAGCTTTCCCAATAAAAGGACGGGTGTGCTGGTGCTCCGTCTGGTGCTCCGCTGGGGCTGTGGAGCGCGCGCTGCGGTAAGGCCAGCAGCTCTGTTTGGTTTCGCAGAAGTGGCATGTCGGCCGCCCCCCGTGCCAGTCGGGCCGGGCCCCCGCTGCGCGCCGCGCACCTTGCCAGAGCTCTTGTATTGGGCGTTTCCCTCCCTCCGTCTGCTGCGGCCGCGGCGGCGACGACGGCTTCCAGGAGCCCCACTTACGGGCCAAGAGGAGGAGGAGCGGCCGTGGGAGCTGCTCGTGGAGCCGCGCAGCCCGAGCGCCTGCGGATCCGAGGGTAGGCCGCCCGCCGCACCCAGCTGCGTTTTTGTGGTATCCCGAGCACCGGGGGGCCCGCCTCGGAGACCCCGCGTACAGCGTTTTTGCGACCAACAAATTTGAAGAAGTATTGACTTGGGTTGGAATGCAGTACAACAACTTACCTAAAGATGAAATAATTTCACCAAAACATTTTTTGGGCACTGGACACTTTTTTGTGTGAGTGTCTTTGATAATGGAATCTCATTATCGCACAGCCCTAGGAGGCCGAGTCGACGAGGCGCCTTGTGTTGTCCACAGTGAAATGGGTAAACAAGCGAAATCCTCGACATTCCTCCTCCCACCACCCGACTTTCGTTCAACGATGTGTACTGTTGGTCAGAGATGGCTGCGGATTCGGACGCGCGCGGTGCCTGGTTCCGTTGTCGGTTCGGACGCGTTGCCGTGTCCTCCTCCTCCACGGCGGACACACGGGCGGAGGAGAGGAAGGGGACGGGCGGACGGGTGGACGGGACACGTGTACGGGGCGACAAGTTGCGCTCATTTAGATCGCGCCCGGCGATTTATTGGCCCAGGCCCGATGCGATCGGCCTCCTCCACGCCGAGCCACGCCTTACCCGATCACCCATACAGGCCGGGCCCGGGCTCGGACACAGGGCGGGGCCGCGGCCGAGCAGACGTCCCCGGGGGGTTATACCGTGTGAACAATTAGAAATTCAAAGAAAGCTGTGTTATTGTGGGGAGGGAAATATGTATAACAAACAATCTTCGCCATTTTCATCTTTGTTTATAACCCTTACCTTGATGTTTCTCGTGCGTGAGATTTACTGCGAAAAGAGAGAAAGAGGACATTCTGCGCGGATGGCGCGCGGAGGTGCGCGTCGGCCGTCACCGCGCCCGCGATAGCCCCGCGCCACGCTTCGCACTGCCGGCCGCGTAATAATGGCGCTCTTAAGCTAATCTGGGCGGCGTTGGTGTGTATGCTTCAGCGTGCAGCGGCGTGCCGCGGCCACCTCGAGGGAGAGAGAGAGAGAGAGAGAGAGAGAGAGAGGGGGGAATACCTCACCACCACGAGCTCGTGCCTGCGATTCGGCTAGAGTGAAAACTGATGCACGGGGGGGCGGCGCGGCCCGCGCGCAAGCCGCGCAACGCAAAGCGGACGGAGGCGGACAAAAAGAAGGATTGCCAGCCGTTTGCACAGGTTGCGCGCACGGCCGGGGTGCGAGAGAGAGCGGGAGCGAGGGAGAGGGAGAAAGGGAGACAGAGAGAGAGGGACGAAAGGAGGATAGAAGCACTTGGAACCTAATGGACGCGAGCACTGTCTTGTGAAAGCATGTAAAATCACTCGAGGGTGAGCATTAAAGAGCGGACGTGCTCGCCTGGTCTGTATACTCGCCTTATGCCCCACCCCGCCACGTCGCGCCACGCCGCGCCACGCTGCGCCGAACCGCGATACCCTCTTAATGTATCGCTTCATATATACACCTGACCTGATGCAGCAAGAACGATTTAATTGGCCGTTGAAAATTCCCCAGTTTACTCTCAAAGGTTCGGTATTATAATTACACGAGGAGAAGAAGACAAACAAATTATATGCAATACATTTGCGAGCTCATCGACACATTATGTTGTGCTCGACCTGCCAAACGTATCGCCCTATAAGCATGAGCATGGTTCACCAAGGTCCGCACACTTTAGACGCCTGATTATTTTGGGAATGCTGGAAAAAGGAGACAACTCAAGTATGCGGTGCAATTCAGTATTACCACAGTCGCATGTATGAAAGTTGGCTTTTTATGCTGCTCTGAGCGACTTTTCTCTTCTCTGTTGGAATTTTTCCCTTAAATCAATATGAAATCCCAAAGGGTCAGGTGAAAAATTCAATCATATTTTACATTAATGGAGCTGTTTTCGCGGTGTGGTATTACAGCAAATATTGCGTCACTTGTGTCCCCCATCGTGTCGCGGCCGGTCGCGCTCGGACCTTGCCGCCGGAGCCCCACTTAGGCCCGAGCGTAACGCTCCGCTATCGCCATTCTCACGCACGGGCGTGGTGTCCCGCCCGAGGTCCCGCCGGTAGAACCCTGTCCTGTGCGGGCGGCGGCGGCAGGCGGCAGCCTTCTCGGACCCGACCACCAGGGCAGGCAACGTTTTTAGCGCCTTGTTGGCGTCGCCTGCGGTCCCCTTCGCCTGCCAGGGCCCGGCCGGGACCTGGTCTGAGCGCCCCGCCGCGCTACTGCAGTACTTTAGATAAGCGCCACGCGGCCGCCGCGCGGTACCGACGCGCCGAGCGCTGACGGGGCGAGTGCCGCCCGTGTCCCGTGCGCGCCCCGCGCCCCGCGCCCCGCGCCCCTCGGACTGACGTGCCCGTCATCGGCAGCCTGGAGAAGCAGCGAAAACTCTCGGTGGAGAGGGCAGCGACTCCTGCTGCCGCAGATGCTGCTCGAGCTGCAGAACAACACAAATTTGTCATCCTCCCGCCCTGTTGCTGCTGCCCTGCAGGCGCGCTCGCTGCACCCAGGCCGCGCCGCGCTGCGCCCGCCCGCCCCGCCCAGGTGCAGCACTATAACGTACATTGTTGCAGATAAAGCGTCGAACGGCGAGCGCACATGCTAACATGTGAGCTTCCTACCGTCGATACGGCAATCACGTGTTTTGTTCTGCTTTGTCTCGAGACAAAACGAGGAGGTTCGGAACGAGGAGGTGGAACAGCTATGCGCTCTCCTCCCGCTCGCCCCACCTTCTCTCTCTGTCCGCTCCGCCCCGCTCTGTTCCCAGTCTGAATGTGTCCGCACCGCGCCCCGCACCGCTCCGTTTGGGGCCATCAGCCCGGTGAAACATTATAGCGCGAGCAAACACATAAAACACACAAGACAAATTCTCGGCCACGGAAACACGACCGAACACTAAAACGTGGAAACAAACAAACAAAACGGGAACAGACAAACCGCATTAAACTACAATAAAATAATAAGAAAGGCTACTAAAACAAAAACACGGGGGCCCCTCTGCCCTGGCCGGTCGGCGGGCCGAGGGTGCGGGCAGGTAGCACTCGGGCTGTCGCCTGGAGCAGGACGCGGCCCACCACCGAGACCGAGTAGGCCGCCGCCGCGCTCGCCGATTCGAACTGCAGGGCCGCTGTCACTACCGACACAAGTCCTCCCAAAACATAATTTAGGTTTTATCATCCCTCCCTACAAATTGTCAAACCGTTTGTTTCCAGTCGAGGACCGGCCGGGAGTGCCGTCGTGCGGCGCACCCAGCCGGTGACCCCGGGCCCTGCTGGGCCCCTCTCCTCGTCCACGCCGCCCCAGCCACACCCGCTATCTGTGACGATAAATTGAAACAAAGAGGCAGGGAGCATCTAGAGCGGTCGGTGTGGGCCCGGGCGGCCCGTCCCCGGCCGGAGATGGTCCAGACCCACCTGCAGGAACAAGCGACCGGGGGACGGCGGGCGGCGCTCTTACACTACGTTTACACGCTCATGCATACGTAATCTCGGGCGCAGACTCTGGGAGGTTTCGGGCGTCAGGGTGTGAGGAAGGCCCGTTAATGTCGTCCGGCCCGGCCCCCGCGGCCCCCGCACCACGCGGCCCGGGCCGGCCGGCCACCGCCGGGGCACCGCCCAGACCGGAGCAGAAGCGAACCATATTCATTTTATTGGTCAGTTTGGGCGAAACGTTTAAGGCGAGGTGCGACTCGGGAGGTACGTGTCAGAAGAAAAAAAAAAAAAGAAACAAAAACAAAGGGAAAGAACAGGATCCTTTTCCGGAGCAGAGTCCCCCTCCACCTCGGGTCCCTACCCCCCTTCACCACGTCCACGACTCCACGTAGCCCTAGTTTGCCCCCGCGCCAGCCAGTCCTACCGACATGGAAAGGCACTCGAGGCCGGCGACGACGGTGATATACAATGTCACGGCGCCAAATCTCAAAACTTCCATCTTCAATGAAATGATTTTGAGTTGCACTTAGAGGCCCTTCTCGCGCCGGGTGCCCGGCCCGACTGGAGCGAGCAGCTCGCGAGCTGCAGAGGAGGAGAAGGCGATTCCGATCCAACACGTGTTGCCGCTTCTCGGAAGCTGTAGCAGCTGATAGCGCTCGCAGGGGCTGGCCGGGCTGGCCGGGCTGGCCGGTCGCGCTGCCCAGTGTCCAGCCCCCTCACCCCCTCGCCCCCCGCACTAATTGGACCTGCGCCAGGCGTGCATTACTTCTTCGCGCCCCGCAGCGCAGTGCAGCCCAGTGCAGCGCACCACCACCACCACATCCCACTGCTGCACAATGTGCCTCGCGGGGAGCTTGCTCCGCCCCGCCCCACGGCGCCCCGCCACGCCCCGCCACGCCCCGCCACGCCCCGCCACGCCAGACCGCTGCCGTACTGAGCCGTGCGGACGTGACAAAGTGGTATGCAGATCTGTATAGCGCTGTCGTTCCGATGCGCCCAGATGCGGCCGGTGGACGGGACGACGGTTGCGGTGGACGGGACGGACTGGACGGAGCGAACGCGGTGAAAGCAGCAAAGGCAAACTATTCCAGCGGTCGTCGGCAGCGCGTGCGTGCGTGCGTGAGTGCGTGCGCTCGTGCGCAGTGTGTGCAGCAGAGCCCCGGCCAGTCACTCAGGACCAGGCTGACGGCGGCGTGGACCTCGACGCGGAGTCCCCTCCTCCTGCTGCCTGCATCCAAGAGCCTGCACCCCGTGCGCTCACTCTCTCTCTCTCACTCTCACACACGTTCGCGAGTGGGACTGTGGGTATGCAGAGTTTGCCTACTGTCTTCGCCACGGGTCGGCCCCGCGGCCCCGCACCACCAGGGCGCTGTCGAAGGCCTTCGCCGCACGGACGGACACATGATGCACGTTAGCGCTGACGTCCTGCAGCCGGGGAGGACGACGTGCATGGCCATTGAGGAGAGTGGACTAAGCCCCCTTCCCCCGCCCCACCCTGCCCTCCTGAACACCAGGCCCTCCAGCCTGCCCCCCGCCTTCCCATCCTCTGCCCCCGGTGAGGTCCACGATGCAATCTCCCTGTCCGGGACGGGCGCTGGCCGATGGCACGGCGAACAACCTGCAGCAGCATTTTGTACATTTTATTGTTCCCGATATTTTGCTCGCCCTCCAGTCGTCGAGGTGCTTGTTTTGTGTTCTGCAGTCACACATTCGCCCGTACCCATACACTCCCCGCTCCACCTATCCCCCACTGTCCCCATCGCTTCGAGGCGATTTGTACTTGTGTTGTGTCTTCCGAGTCTGAGTTGCTGTTATGTCAAAATTTCCCGTTCCAATGCACAGTCCTTTTGATGTTGATCGATATTCGAGATGAACGCCCAAATATGCGCAGACAGTTTCGCCTCGACGTAGACTTTTGCCCCAAACTGTTCACGTGATTCAAATCTCGTGTCACTTTCCATGCCAAGTGCCGATTAACACCGCGCATCTTTGTAATGTAGACTGCACCGCACGCAGGCGTGCGGGTGGGTTGCCTATCCCGTCAGGGCCGCAAGGTGGCGTTGGTTAGCGACCATAGGCAAACCCGCCCGCATACGTGCATGCGGTACAGTCCAACTATGAACAAAAGGGCGCGGAGTTCATCAGCCACCCTGATACTACAAACACATGTACATGCATGTACATTTTCAAAGTTTTCAACAATTTTCAATCGAATTTTTAAACTGAAACTTAAAACTCTCACACACGGGCAGGGCCGCCACTGGGCTCAGTAAGGCTCACGCACTCGTGCTCGGCATCGTACTTCCCCCGGTAGTCACTGCTGCTACTCGGCTCGGCTCGGCCGCGAGCGCGTAAATCAAACGCCATTTATCTGCCTAGACAAAGCTGTCCCACCCAAACAGCTCATCGATCAGCCGCAAGAGAAATATTCTAATCCGCATACATCCCGTCGCGTCGCGATGCGGTAGGCAAGCAGTAGTGCGCTGCAGGCGGAAGAGGTTGTTGGGGGGGAGGAGGAGGGGGGCATTAATATCTCGCATGCCGTCATCCGTCACGGCATTAGCCGAGTTGTGCGTGATTGGGCCGAGCGGTGTGTGTTCGCAGGTCGGATAGAACCGCGCGGGCGGCGGGGCCAGGCTAGCCGGGCCGGTCACATGCTCATGCTCAGTCAGTCACCGAGGCGCGCGCGTTGGGGTGCCTACCTCACGCGGCGCTCGCTCGCCCAGGCGCAGCAGCCGACTGATTCCGAAGAACGCTCTCGTATACCTTCCGTATAGCTCCGCGCCCTTGTCGCACTCATTGAGCATCAGACACCCTTGAGGTCTCTTCGGAAGCAATCTGCAGGCACCGCAGGGCGGCGGCGTGCAGCCCTCCGCGCCCATAGGATAGGCCCCACCACGGTGGTGGTGCTGGTTAGGTCGGGTTGACAAAGTGAGCGCTCTCTACGGACGGCCGACTGCATCCATAACGTCTACATTGGACGGCAAGGTAAAAGCCCTCAGTCGGGTTTCCTAGCTCTCCCGTCCCCTCTCTCTCCTCTGACTTGCACACGCAGTCGAGCCACCCCCCCCCCCCTTTTCTCTCTCTAACGCACACACGGCCCCGCGATGCTCCCGAGATTAATTCGCTGGCCCGGCGGCGGCGGGCGCGCGGCATTTGTCTGGCCGCGGGCGCGCTCTGCTCGCGGCCGCCACCGAGTAGTGCCTCGGCGCGGACACCTCGCGCCCGGCACCTCGCCGCGGCGCCGCGGCCTTGGGCGCGCACCTGTCACGCGTGCCGCGCTGATCGATTCAGCCGTTGATCGATCGAACGTCTGGCCCCGGCCCGGCGCAGCGCGCGTCCTCTCATCCCCCCGGCAGAGAGGCGGCGGAGCGGCGCGGCGGAGCGACCGAGAGAGGCGAGGCGACGAATCAATCACGGCGCCATTCCGAGATGAGCGGCGATTCGACTCGACTGCTCGCACTGCTCGCACTGGCGAGGGCGTGAGGCGGGCTGTCGTCGCCCTGCGCCGCACCAGCCGCACCCCGCGCGTCAGGCGGAACATGAACTTTACGGCACTACGTGTCCTGCAGGGTGATTCCGCAAAGCGCGCGAGGTACTACTCTCTCTCCCTCTGCCCGTCAGTGTGGCAGGGGGCGGGAGAACAGAGGGAGAGAGGGGCGGTACAAATATCATGGCATAAGGTTCAGGGACACTACTGACTGAAGCTCATATAGGGAATCCTTTTTACCCCGGCGAAGAACAAGCAACACGGGGTTCCTATGAGATCCATAGTATGGTGGTCCTGAACCATGCTGAAGGGGCCGTAATATTTGTACCCCCTCTAGGACACTTTGGTATGAGCATACGGTACGACCCCTGTTAGGGTCGGGGAGCGCGGCCACGAGGTGGGTGGGTGTTCGAAGCCGCGGCCCCCTTGTGGTTATACTGTACCGCATGCAGGCGTGCAAACGGGTTGTATAGTCCCTCGGGGTGACAAGACGCCGTGGTGTGGGTCGGTAGGCACGCTCGCGTACACGCCTGGCATGCGGTACAGCATAACAAGAAGGGGGCGTGGCTTACAACACCCACCCCTGTGCAGCAGGGTTGGCTTGGACAGCTCGCCATGTCGCATCACGCGCGTTCGACGCCACCGCCACCCCCTTCCTCCCGGCCATTACCGCCTGGCCGCACGGTCCGGACGAGCAAGCAGGTCTACTGCTGCTGCTGGCACGGGAGTGTGAACCTGCCTGTCCCCCTTCCAGGCCCCGCAGGACAGGACGGCGCGGCCTTTCATAGTATTGCCAGTTCATTTAGGCCCCCTTGATTTCTGCTGAAGCACTCTTGCCTCTCCTCTGGAGCTGCGCCACGCCAGGCCGCGCCACGCCGCGCGGCACTGTGCACCGCCGCTCCGCCGCCCCGCCACTAAAAGAGCCGTCAAATTCGCACCTGAATGCTAATTGGAAGAGCGATGTCGGCCGATGCCTTTCATCTGACGCCGCGCCGCGCATCAGGGCAGAGCGAGCGAGACAGAAGAGAGAGAGGGAGAGAGGGCGGGAGAGAGAGAGAAAAGAGAGAGACGCGGTAGCGGCCATGTAGGCTTGTAATACCGACCCGATTGGGGATTGGAGGGGCGCGGAGCCCACGGAAGTTGTTCTCGCCGGCGTGCTGGATGCCTGTAGCTCACAGCGCCCGCTGCCGCTGCTGCTGCTGCTCGGATGTCGAAGGGATTCTGCTGCGGGCGTACGATAGCGGAGGGCATCGAGAAGGAGGCGGAAGCCTGGAGGCACGACGCTTTCCACGGAAGGGAGGGAGGGAGAGAGAGGGGGAGGGCTCGCTGAATTGTTGCTGCGCGACGCACCCGCTGCCTCCTAGCTGGACGCCGCCGCGCTGCGCCGCGGCCGCGCCTGGATACAATGTCGGAGGCGGCCGGCCGAGCTCGCCGTGGTGCTCAGGGGTCATCCCCGGCCCTACTTCATATTAACACCTCGCATTCCTAGCGGCGGGCTCGGTCCCGGGGCCCGCGAGCACACGCGGCCCGCGGCCCGGCCGGGCCTCCTCGGGGGCCAGAGGCCTCCGCGCGCACGGGCAAGACCCGAGGCAAGAGCGAGACCCTTTCGGATTCGAGTGAAAGGTCACAAACGCTTGGGACGTAACCCATTAACCTACGACTGGAGGAGCGGCGCGGGCGCGCTGGGCAGCGGCAGCAGGGCAGCAGCAGGCTCTGGCCTGGCGTGCGAGCTCCGTGAGGCTGCGGGGTCCGCGTGCCGTCGTGCGAGGGCTGAGGAGGGCCGCGGGGAGGAAGGGCGATCGATCGGGGTCCTCGGGGGCCACCTCGTCATCACGCGGTCCGAGCCCGGTCCGAGCCCAACCTCGCACCGCACCCTCCACCACATCACGCCCGTGTAGGACTTTTGGCGAGCCATTCGCATGTGGGTAGCGATTGATATAAACGAGCAAGCCGTCGTGATTATTTCAGGCCTCGCTATGGATGGCGCGGCGGCCGGCGGCGGCGGCTGCGGGGCCGCGCGCACCGCTCCTCTCCTCGCTATTATACGACGTGCTAATGCTAGATCCAGTTCCTCTCCTATTTCGCCTTGACTTTTTCCGAGTTGGCGTAGCGGCCGCGCCGGAGTATACACGTACGTGTAGTGGAGTGCACGCAACTCGTACTCCTCTGCCATCACCACCACCACCACCTGTCGAAATGAAGAACCACCAGCGCTTCGCGTGTGTCCCTGTGCGCCGCTGGGGTCGGGCGGGGAGCGGGCGGGCGGGCCGCGCGGGGCCGTGGCGGTGCCGAGTGGTGCTCTCCCGACTCTCCCGCCCGCACTCCCGCGTGCCCCGTGACGCAGAGGTACTCGCCCGGGTCGCGCTCGAGCGTGCGGAGCCGTGCGCTGCACATCCATCACGTACGGTACGGCCGGGGCCCCGCCGGCCTTGCCGTATGGTCCTAGAGTGCCCTGCTAACGCGCGCTAACGCGAGCCCACGGCTAAACCCAACTCCCGCGTGGCGTGCCGCGGAGTCGGCGGCGGCGCGGTGCGTTTTAAATATGGCGGCCGCTCGCGCGCGCTCGCGGGTCGCGTCTGCCTCGTGAAAGGGTTAATTAATCCATTACCGTATGCTTGCGGAACACGCAGGGCCCGGCCATCATAGAGCAGCCGCTGCCACAAGTGTGCGTTCACAGACACAGACACAGACACACAGACACACACACAAACACAAACACAGAGACACGCACACTGGCCATGAGGGGGGATGGTTTATTCCATGAAGGGTTGAGGATGGAGATCAATGAGATCAATACATATAGTTCGTCCGTGTTCCCGCGGCCAAATATACAACAGACTGTTTCCTGAAATGTTTTTGAGTGTCCCGTTCATGTTGGTTTTCTTTTGTTTTTGTCGTTTCCTGCTCGCAAGAAGAGCGCAAAGCGGCTGCTGATGATGATGAACCGTGCGCGCGCCGGTAACGTCGGCAACCAGTGCAACATTAATCCCCGTCACTTGCCTGCCATTGTGTATTATTTATGCCGAGACGTAAAAGTCTCGATTATTTTATGCGCGACATAAATAGACATAGGGACATGGGCGACTATAAAGCGGGGTGAGCCGGGGGCAGACACTGTCTGATCGGCGGCGGGAATTCATAAAACTTGATCATCAAGAGCATCAAGAGTGCACACTTAGAGGTGACCTGCTGGGATCAATACAAAAAATCGCTGCGGACATGCTGCTGTGTCCGGACCTTTTTAAATTTTATTTTTAAAATGGGAGTGTGTGTGAGTTGAAGAATTTTCGGAGGACAAGATAATTATCCTTATGCTCGACCCGGCTCGACCCGAGGAATGGGTGGCTCCAGTTTAGAACAAGCCGTCGTAATAACCCTTTTTAAACTTTGAACTTGAACTAACTTTATCTAGAATCTGGCCATACCAAAATTATTAAGCTCCACGTTTATCCCGTTTAAAACCATAAGCCCCCATCTAGATGCTGTCTTGTGGGGTAAGAACACGCATTCATTTGGGATGGGGAGCACGCCCATAAGCAAACCGCATGCAACCCTCCCTCGAATTTCCCCCACCTCGCGATGAAAGCCCCCCTTTGCCTCGTGATTATTTGGAATCAGCGCCCGGTCCCCTTTGGGTCCCCGCGCCTGCGCCCTGCGCCCGCCCTCCTCGCTTTCCTCGAAGAGGATTTTACTCTGGTGTTTGTGTCGGGGGCGGGTCGTGTCGGGCCGGGACGCGTGTTGGGCGCGCAGTCAGTATGTACCGTGGGAGGGGCGCGCCGGCCCGGGGAGGTGGCGCGCTCAAAGTTGGGCTAATTTATGTCCGGACAATGAATTGGGTGCATGCATGCGCGTCTGGAACATTAAGCGGCCGATGGGCGTGGCTGCCGGCCGAAGACCCTCTCCGCCCCGACATATACGACGAGGTGCCATATATACCCGCTCAAAGTTTCGCTCTAGCGCCCCGCTCGGGTGGGGTTGCAGGGGGCCCCGGCAGGACACAACGCTCGCGGGGCGCGGCGGTGGTCGAGCTGCTGGAGGACCTGGACGTGCGAGGCGACGACGAGAGGGACCTTGCCCTCTGACGTAAGCGGCCGACTTGCCGTGATGAGTACAATCGACGGCACCCGCCGGGGTCGGGCCGGTCGGGTCGAGCCCCGGGCGTGTGGAGCCTGGTTCCGCGGGCGCGTCAGCGGCTGCCTGAGTGCAGCACACACGTGGCCTCAGGAACGATGCTTCACAAGTTCTTTGCGCGGTCACGTTATCGACAAAGCAGCGCATACATGGTGGCTGGCAGCGTGTTACGAGTGGAGGCGGCCAATGAGAGCAGCGGCGCCCGGGCTTGGCGTGGCGGGGCGTGGCGGGGCGTGGCGGGGCGTGGCGGGG
>NW_026267265.1:784904-785392 GCF_000697945.3 Frankliniella occidentalis | reverse complement strand
CTCAAAGGCGCAAAAAGCGATGAGTTACGCTTTAAAAGCCTACGGAAGATCGAATCTCCCAGAAGCACTGGTAAAGTCCGCTCCGGAACAGACATTACCAAATCAAAAACGAGGTAGATGAAAATACTACCACAGAAAAGTGCAACAGCCCAAAATCAAAACTGAAAGGAGCGCCGAGAAAATTGCAAGACTAAATAAAACTACAAAAAAAGTTTAAACAAATCAAATCGGTCACTCCCGACGACCCACGAGAAACACAAGCAGCAAAAACAATTAACATCTCTCACACTGTAACCTAATCTAAGTAGAGGCAAAATCTACCCTAAGCATACACGAACAAATGTAGAAACACGTGACCAGCAGCAAGAATAGAAAAAAATATTAGTGAAAGCCGTCGGGCCCCACGTTGGGCGCCAAAAATGCAACGTTCACTTTTCAATGAGAGTGCTAGGCTACTAAGACAGCCGACAGCTCAGTCTTTCCCAAAA
>NW_026267265.1:776936-780044 GCF_000697945.3 Frankliniella occidentalis | reverse complement strand
GTATGGAGAGCGAGTATGGAGAGCGAGTATGGAGAGCGAGTATGGAGAGCGATTGTGGAGAGCGAGTATGAACAGCGGGTGTGGAGAGCGGTGTGTTGTGTAGGGAGCGAGCGCGCCTGCGACACCGAGGGCAGGCCGCCCGCCCAGCGCGCGTGTGTCGCCGCGGCGTGCATCGCAGGCTGAACCGCCGCCGGGCCAGCAGGCCGCCTGGCGAGTGGAGGGCGAGTGCCCATCCCATCCATCCTCGGTTCCATTCGAGTTTCAGTCGAAATTAGATGGTGTTTACTGCGAACTACGAGCAGTCTGCCAGCCGGCCAGCTAGCTGCCAAAATCCGGGATGAGATTAAATCGTTAAAGTTAGTCTGCTCTGCAGGGACGCCGCACACACACACACGCGCGCACACACATTGCCACGGTGTTTTATGGGCACATCCATTCAGCGGCAGGCAACCCTCCCTCAAACGGCTCATGGCGCAAGCAGTCCCGACTCCACTTCATCCTTTTCCCCTCCGCTTCCTCTGACCATTCCATGTATTCATCGCCTCCATATTTTCCAGTTTCGAGAAAATATCTGGAAATAACAACTATCTGCAGGGGCGGCGGCCTCGGCGGCGGCACGAGGCGATTTGTCTCCGTTTTTACGGGCCGCATGCTGCACCGCCGCGACGGCCCTAAGCGCACTCCGATAGCTTCCTCCCCCGCATTATTCTGAGTGGAATGGTCTGGTTATTGGCGGACATGTCTGTTTGGACGGCGTCCAAAATTATGGCCGCCCCTAAAGCACAAAGTGAAAGCTGTTCGCTGCACTCGCCGCCCGCGCCGCTGCCAAGAGCGGCGCAGACTTTTTAGCTCCAACGCGGTAGATATATGCAATGCATGCAACGAACGCCGCTGCTGCTGGCCGCTGCAGCCAGCGGGCCAGGCAAACGTTGTTCGTTAGGCGGAGCGGGGCGATCCATCAATGACGGCGCCAACGAGCCACGCGGCCCCCGGACGGGGCGGGGGGCATCGACAAATTACCGAGCCACAATAATAATAAATCCCTATCAATCGCCAATCATCCCGATCAAAAACGATTGTTTCGATGTGTCGTTGCGGTTGGGTTTGGGCGCGAGTAGATACAAGCAGACTCGTCCGCCACAAACGACTTTACATCGTCGAACTCAATTCGACGGCCACTCATCAAATTTAATGGCTGCTCGTGTTGGACACACGACCGCTCCGGAGCGCCGCGCCGCCGCGGAACCGAACCGCCATCACCCCGAATATTTCCAGGCAAAAACGAACAGCGGCGTCACATTTGGGGGGGAAAGGGAGGGGAGAGCGAGGGACACGGCGGGCAAGAGGGAGGGAGAGCGGGGAGGGAGGGAGGGAGGGAGAGAGAGAGAGAGGGAGAGAGAGGGAGAGAGAAGGCGGAAAAAGTGCATACATGATGCTGGCATCGGGCCACGGGGCGTGTGAGCGGGGGCGTGGCGGAGCGTGGCGGTGGGGGGGAAGTACCATGGGGCGAAGGCCCCCGTGCCACGCCGCGCACCAGCCGTGCTAGCTAACGCCCTGCTAACGCTTCAGCAGACGACGCTTGTCGCCGGCAAGTGACAGCTCGTTAGGTTTTTAAAAGTTGGCCCAGTGTCGTTGGCACGGCGCTGAGCTAAGCTGCTGCCTCCACCACCCTTGGAGCCCTGGTCCTGGTCTGGTGGGGTGAAAAGAAGAAGGGAGTGGGGAGAGAAAGGTGCGGGATGTAACTTCCCCCCGACCGGCCACGACACGGGGGGTCGCACTTCAACTTGGCGGACGTAGACACAAACGCCTCCTCACAAAAGCGGGAAAACATAACAAATAGGAAAATTAAAGCAAAGACGAAAAAGAAGTAAAACAAACAAGGTTCACATTTTCTTCGACTTGGTCTTGGCGCCAATTATACGTGGCATTGTCACCTCATCCCCAGCCATAACGAACTGCCTCTTCTACCTCTAGCAAAGGCGACGCGCGGGTCGTTTATTTTCCTTTCCTTCTTTTCTCCGTTGTGTGTGTGTCTATTGTTATTGTCGGGCTTGGGCGGGCGGTGAAATGTGTAAAGGAAGCGCGCCTGGCGGCGACACCACCGCCGGGGACCCCGCGATGATGTACTAAGAATCGCGGGAGGGGAAAGGGGAGAAAGGAGGGAAAGAGGGAGAGGAGGAAAGTGGAGGAGGAGAGGGAGGGAAGGGGACGATGAGGGGGCGGGGAGAGGCCGTGGGGGTGGCACTGCGCGTGAGTCAACATTTACCCTGAGGCCCCACACAGCGGTGCGGGTCCGGGGCCGGACGCAGTAAGAAGTATATCACTACCGCCCACAAACCATTAGCACCATATATACCCAGCGCGCCTACTCGCACGCGATCCGTATCACAGGCGCGGCCGGCCCGGCAGTGTCTCTCTCGCTCTCGCATTTACCATCCGCCGCCACCGCGTCCAACTGATAATCGCGCAGACAGGGAAGAAACACAACCGAAAATATGGACGTCAGCCCGCTGTATAGGCCCCCCGCCGCGCGCAGCAGTGGCGCCCTCGCGGCTATTCAAATACGCACTAGAGTGGGTCCCCGTCCACACTATTAATATATTTTTAAGATAATATTTCATCCATCAGTTGGCCCTTTGTTTTAAAACGGTTCAGTCAATCACTGATGTCATTCCCGGGTGGAAGGATCTGTACTTCTAACTGTAATGGCGCACTGTACACGGATCACATTCACAAATGCATTTAAAGTGTGTACAAAATCAGGTCAAATTGTGTTAGGACTACATATGTTAACGTTTATTAAAATATTGTCAGAATGTATAAAATGTACAGCTGTAGCCTGTAGTTAGACTACAGTTTAAATGCAGATTTCTATACTTTTTCTGTAGTTAATTCGCAGTTTTACTTCAGAAAAACTATAGTTTTTTCGAAATCCGCACAGTTTAACTGCAGTTTGGGCGGTTAGTTTCGAACTGCACTCCGGACAAGAGTTGCGAAGTACAAACAAAACCTACAGTTAGTATCATACTTAAAGTGCAGTGTTCAAAACTTCGCTCAAAAATTTTTATTTCGGGAATTTCTCCTACTACCACCCTTCTACCTTCCCCC